>NC_133350.1:11128467-11280967 GCF_030506205.2 Paramisgurnus dabryanus
CCATTTATTTATAAACAAAACATACAAAACAGTCACAACTTTTTTTTAAAGTACTTAAAATATAGGCTACCAAGTGTACCGCGGTCAAACGATCGATTTATTTGAAGAAAAGATGCAAAAGTGATGACAATCCGCTATAAATATCAGATCCAGTCTATATTGATTCAAAAGCTGCATGCCGCCAGAAGAAGCGATGATATGTTATCTATGATTAGGCATTGGCTTTCGTGTGCCTCGTGACCGATTGCATGAGTTCTTCATATAAAGTAATGGTATGGCTTCAGTTCGCCAAGCTTTGCAACGCGAATGGTTTGAAATACTTTTATACTGTTTTATGCAATAAATACCTGACTGTACTTTTACTTTCGTGTTGTGTTTTATATGGTTGGGTTTAGGGTAAGGGGGGTGGGGTTAGATGCTCCCAAATATCTTTAAAACCATAAATGTTTATGAAAGCGTTTCTACATTTACCAATTCATAAAATTATATGTGTCTAATCTGATGTAAAAGGCAAAAATCTTAAAACGAAACAACAGGTCGTATTTATAAGCTACTGCCGCTGGAGGACGCTAATGCCATAATACGTCACTTTACAGCATAATAAGGTGATTGCACAAACGACTTATGAGGTTGTTATTTTTTGGAGGATAGGACACACCCAAAAACGGAACATTTTTGCTTACACCTACAAAGTGCCAATTTTAACATGTTTTTAATAAATCATCTATATGGTATTTTGAGCTAAAACTTCACATGTGTACTCTGGGGACACCAAAGATTTATTTGACATCTTAAAAAAGTCTTGTGAAATGTCCGTTTTAAAATTGGACACAACAAGCATTAAAATAAGCTAAAACAAGCAAAAATCGCTTAGGTTACTCACGTAACCCCGGTTCCCTGAAATAACGGGAACGAAGCATTGCGTCAGTTTGCTGACGCTATGGGGGGAAACTCCTGTTTACTCCGTGATTGAAGCCTATTGGTTAACGTCTGTAGAAAATACAGACCAATGACGTTTGAGCCCGCGCGGGGGCGTGGCACACGTCCCTATATAAGCCGGTGAAATACGTCAAGAGCTCATTATTATTCGACTGAAGCGCGCAGCCGAATAACACTCGCTGCGTAGACGTTTGTAGCACGGCCAGCGACGCAATGCTTCGTTCCCGTTATTTCAGGGAACCGGGGTTACGTGAGTAACCTAAGCGTTCCCTTTCAATACGGTTCACTTCGCATTGCGTCAGTTTGCTGACGCTATGGGGGAACGTAATCCCATCCCGCCGTGCATACACAACGGACTGAGGTGCCCTTACCGGAGAGACACTGCATGTGGCCCTAACCCAGCATATACATAGCTCTAGCGAGCGCAAGTGTAAGCACCATATATGAGACAGTAATACGCATACAGTGAAGTTTCTAAACGCACCATGATGCATATACAATAGAGCACGAGACGGCGGGTTCCCTGAGCGCGCCGCGAGCTGTGCGTGAATTATTAATAGGTAGCCATGACGGTGAGCTAGCAACGCACCGTGAAAGCATACAGAAACGCAGTCGCGTGAATCATTAAGCCGATAAGACCTGTGCTTGTAAGGCAGGGACATCCAGGCTATAAAATCTGACAAACGTAGACGGCGAGGACCAGCCGGCCGCGTTACAAATGTCAACGATAGAAATCCCTGTAGACCAAGCCCAAGATGAAGCCATACCCCTCGTGGAGTGAGCTTTTAAACCAACTGGACAATGTTCATTCAGGGAGGCGTAAGCCAAAGCAATGGCTTCGACGATCCATTTAGATAGCCTCTGTTTAGTGAGCGGCATACCTAAGGAATGTTGCGCGAAGCTTACGAACAGCTGATCTGACTTGCGGTATGAGGCAGAACGGTCCGTGTATATTCTTAACGCTCTGACGGGGCAGAGCGTGTTCGGGGTTTGTTCGCCGTCCGCCGTCGGAAGGGCGAGAAGTGAAACCACCTGAACTCTAAATGGCGTGGTCAAAACTTTAGGAATGTATCCCGCTCTCGGTCTAAGGATCACTTTGCTATCGTTAGGACCGAATTCCAGACACGACGGGTCAATTGAAAACGCGTGTAAATCGCCCACTCGTTTAACCGATGCCAACGCCAGGAGGAGAGCGGTTTTAAACGAGAGAGCGCGCAGGTCAGCCTGTTCGAGGGGCTCGAAAGGGGGACCGCGCAGCGCTTTCAGGACCGTGGACAGATCCCAAGACGGGACCGTGTTAGGTCGCGGTGGGTTTAGTCTGCAAGTGCCTCTGAGGAATTTAATGATGAGATCATGTTTTCCCACGGTGCGACCGGCGATAAGGGCGTGATTCGCCGTTATCGCCGCCACATACACTTTAAGCGTCGAGGGCGCGCGACCGCTGTCCAGCATTTCCTGCAGAAAGGAGAGAATATGCTCCACTTCACAGGTGTTTGGGTTTAAGTCTTTCGTCGTGCACCAATCAGAAAAAATAGACCACTTTTGAGCGTAAAGGCGCCTGGTAGATGGGGCCCTAGCTTCAGTTAGAGTATTTAACACTCGTCCTGAAAGGCGTGATGGTTGCCGTTCAGAGACCAAACGTGTAGATTCCATAGCTCCGGCTGTGGATGCCATATCGTCCCTCTCGCCTGAGATAGGAGGTCTTTCCTCAGCGGTACTGGCCATGGTGCTGATGTTTTCAGCTGCCATAGGTCGGGGAGCCATGGTTGATTGTGCCAAAACGGGGCGACCAGAATTATCGCGCATTTCGTCTCTCTTATCCTCTGAAGGACCTGTGGTAACAGGGCCACCGGAGGAAAAGCATACAGAAGACACGCCGGCCATGCTTGCGACAGGGCATCGTGATGTCTCGAGAAGAAGATCGGGCAATGCGCGTTCTCGTCTGATGCAAACAGATCGATCTCCGCCCGGCCGAAGACGGTCCATATTCTCTCGACCGTCTGAGGATGCAGTCTCCATTCTCCCGGCGGCGGACCGTTGCGCGAGAGAATGTCTGCACCCGTATTGGCTACACCCAGTACGTGAGTCGCTTTTAACGAACGTACCTTCGCGTGAGCCCATAATAAAAGCCGTTTCGCCAGCCGTCTGGCTGTAAGCATTTTGAACGGCCGTTTGGCAAGAGCGCGATTCAAAACGCGTAGATCCAATATCGGTCTGAGGCCGCCGTCTTTCTTTGGAACGAGAAAATAACGACTGTAAAAGCCTGATTCGCTTTGATCCGCCGGGACCGTCTCTATCGCGTCTTTTAGTAATAAAGAACGCACCTCTTCCCTGAGGATCTGCATACGATCGTCTGGGACAGTGGTGTAGAGAACGCCGCGAAAACGGGGTGGTCTCCGGGCGAATTGGAGTGAATAACCGTGTTGGATTACGTTTAGAATCCAGCCCGGCATACCGGGGGTGGATTGCCAAACGTGAAATTTGACGGCGTCGATATGCTTATGGACGTTAAGCCGTGTGTGTGTGTTTGTGTGTACAGAGGAGGAAATTTGCTCTTTTTGTGAAAAGGTAAAAATTTGTGTTTCGCTGTTACAGCGAGGGTGTGTCCAGCGCCCGAGGGGACTGAAACACGCAGAACTTTCGAGGGCGGGCCGGCCGAAGCGGGACCAGAGCCTCTTTTCCTCCTCAGACTCTCTTCAGGGAGGCGGCGCCGGCGTCGGGTCCAGCGTAATCCGAGGACGGGGACCGCGGCGTCGAGGCGGGCCAGCCGGTCGTGCAGGACGCTGGCGCTTGACCTCCGGTTCAGCTCTCTGCTGGGGCTGAGCTGGTGCTGGCTTAGGGCGTTGAGCTGGCGGCGGTTTTGGGCGGCCGGTCTCAGACGCTGAGGCAGATCGTTTAGGTAGAAAATGCCGCATAGCCTGCGACGATTTCTGTGCCTCAGTGAAGCGCTGGGTGAACCCCTCCACAGCGGAGCCGAAGAGCCCCGACGGTGACACGGGCGAGTCAAGAAGGGCAACCCGATCCGTGTCCTTTATCTCCGTCAAGTTCAGCCACAGATGTCTCTCCAGAACAACCAGGCTGGCCATGGCTCTTCCTACAGCCTGAGTGGCGACTTTAGTGGCGCGAAGGGCCAGATCAGTCGCGCTGCGCAGGTTCTGAAAGGTCGACGGGTCCGGACCTGTCTCGTCCATGTCACGGAGGAGCTTTGCCTGGTATACCTGCAGCACCGCCATCGTATGGAGAGCGGATGCAGCGTGGCCGTCAGCGGCGTAAGATTTTGACGCCAGGGTCGATGTCAGGCGACAGGGCTTTGATGGATGGTTCAACTTCGCCCTCCATCCGCCGGCTGAAGACGGGCAGAGATGGGCGGCGACAGTTTCCTCGAGCGGCGGCATCTTGGAGTAGCCGTGTTCGTCGGCGCCGTCCACTACGGAGAGGACGTGGGAGACGGCGCTCTGAGCTCGGGTGGAGTGGGGAGCACGCCAAGATTTGGTGAGCTCCTGGTGAACCTCAGGGAAAAACGGCGCCGGCCGTTGGCGGGACGATTGACGGCGCCCGGGCTGCAGAAACCACTCGTCCAACCGGCTGAGTTGAGGCTCTGACGGCGGCGACCACTTGATGTTGAGCTCCGCCGTAGCTTGCGTCAAGATGCGGATGAGCTCAGAGTCGTGAGGACGCGACTCGGTAGGTTCATCAGCGGCGGCTGCGTGGGCGTCGTCATCCGAAGCCGCCCAATCCTCTAACTCCTCAGAGGATGACATCACTTCCAAGTTGTCACCGGACCCAAAGGAAACCATGCCGCTAGCACTCGGCAGGGGGCGCAGGTCTTCATGGGCGAAGGTGACAGGGTGACGGCGGGGAGACAGAGCACGCGGGGGATGAGCCGGCGTGGACTCGGTCTCAGGGCGTCTTCCAGCTTCACGGCTCCGCTGCTGTTTAGGCGGGAGAGCACGGGAAGCCTTCCGTTTAAAGATCTCGAGGCGGGAGCGCAGCACCGCGATAGGAAGGAGCTCGCAGTGGGCGCAGCCCGCCTCGGCGAGTACGGCCCCGGCGTGGGCAGGACCCAGACAGATGACGCACTCCTTGTGGAAATCCTCCACAGGCAAAGGGGCTCGGCAGGAGCCGCAATGCCGAAGCGACATTATCTCAACGCGCTTCTGCTCTTTTAGATACTCTCTTTTAGACTCACCGGAAAGCGGCAGGGGAACACGCTGGTGTGTTGTAGTCCGCTGCAGTGCTTGGATCGACGGCGAGTAAGGGCTTCTTCTTCGGAGCAGCGAGAAGGTTCGCGCTGAAGGAGAAAAGTAATGAGCTCTTGACGTATTTCACCGGCTTATATAGGGACGTGTGCCACGCCCCCGCGCGGGCTCAAACGTCATTGGTCTGTATTTTCTACAGACGTTAACCAATAGGCTTCAATCACGGAGTAAACAGGAGTTTCCCCCTATAGCGTCAGCAAACTGACGCAATGCGAAGTGAACCGTATTGAAAGGGAACTAGATTTTTCTTCTTTTATTGCAATTTTGGTAGTGAATCTGTCTAGTCATTCTGAGTTCTATTTAATTTTATGTGAAAAAAATTGAGTGAAAAATGTTGGGAACCACTTATTTAAATAGCTCTTTTATATCAAAGGTCTTGTTTAACAACGCTCAATTAATTATTTCACTTTATATGTCTTCGTTTTGTGTATAACAAAATATCAAACAATGTGGGATTTGCAAACAAATAATGATGTAGCTATTCTAAAGATTGACTTTATTTATAATGCTAACAAAGATTTTTAGTAAATGTATTCCCCAAGTTCATACAGGTGTGCTATATTTGGCGGTACATATTTGCATTTAAAGAGTTCATAATAGTACAGCACCTCACAGGTACAATCTGTAGAAAAGAGTGCATATAACTGAAAGCTATATGTTGTACCAAATGTATACATTATATATAAATTCTGTATAGGATTTACTCTTTAATGTTTTTTTTAGATCCGCCATTACCTCCTCGAACAGGTAATGTATAAAATAGTGACAAGCTATGCATGAAATTTTGTTATTTAATATTATCTATTGAAATTTGTCTAAATTTCCTAACTGTGCCCCTTATTTGTATTCCTTGATTCATGTTTCAGGTTTAACAGCTGGTTCAGGTATGCCATATTTGTTGGTTTTGTGAACAGTTTATTTTCAAATGAAGGATAAATTAAATTGAATCCCCACTCACACACAAAAAAGATTTCTTACTGGTTGTTTAAATTACTTTATCAGAATGTTAAATAAGATGTTAAGAAGCAACACAAATCATGAACATTTTGAAAATGATCTAAATTTCTCATACGTGCCTAAATATCCAAAATGTGCCCTTTAATTTGTCTTTCTTGATTCATAATTTAGGTCTTCCAGGTCGTACAGCGGAACGCGGTATGCCATATTTGATGCATGTGTGTTGCAAACTGTCAAAAAAAAAAATGTTTAAAACTGTACATTTTCTGTCACTGGGGTGAGGTTCCACCTTCACAAGTTTACAAAACATAATACAATGTTGTACCTTTTAGGGTACATTACTGTACCATAAGGATCTATTGCGTACCTTTACCCTAAAATTGAACTGGTACAAAATTGCTCCTTAAGGCACTGGTGTAGTGGTGCCTGGATAATTCAATTTAATTCAATTCAATTCAATTTTATTTATATAGCGCTTTCACAAAGGTCAATTGTTTCAAAGCAGCTTTACATAAATAGAAGCAGTGAAAAGCACAGAAAAACGACAGATAGCACAACAAAATACATGATAGCATAATCAGTTAAATTTGCTGGGGCTATGACTCAATATTATAAGCGAACGTATTACTAAAGTAACGTCTAGAAGAGGAAGCTAAGTAAAGCCCAAAAAGGCTGGCGTCAACTTCTACACTCTGAAAGGACATAGCGGCTGCATTAGTGCCATCAAACTGCTTCACTTGCTGTCTCGCTACTTCACTGGACTGACACAATTTGACAGCATAATCCAAGGTGAGTTCTGATTCTCGTAATAATCTTTCTCTCAGTTTCTTATCATAAATACCAAAAACAATTTGGTCACGAATCATTGAATCTCTCAGTTCATTAAAGTTACAAGTCTTTGCCTTTATCTTGAGATCGGTCAGAAAGTAATCAAAAGCCTCTCCTTCATGTTGCACACGTGTTCTAAATACATATCGTTCATATGTCTCGTTCTTTCTTGACAAACAATGAGCATCAAATTTTTCCAGTACCTTATCCAATTTCTTCTTGTCTGCCTCTTCATCAAAATTAAAGGTGTTATAGACTTCCACGGCATCAGCTCCAGCAATGGTAAGTAACAGGGCAACCTTCCTTTCATCCACAGCCGCTTTTTGTCCGATAGCAACAATATACAACTCGAACTGCTGTTTGAAAGTTCTCCAATTTGCATCAACATTACCACACAACTTCAACGATTCTGGTGGTTTAATGGAATCCATTGGGATTTTTTACCCCACTCCTGGTACCATGTATTGTTTCAGTGACAACAAATAAAGATAATCAGAATATCTGGTACTGGCGTCTTTATTTAGTCCAGCACACAATGCATGTCTCCATTACAACTCCCCCTCTAGGGAATGCACGTCATCTTATATTACATTACTGCCACCTGCAGGCATCAATCAGTACTCATCACAATAGATACTCATTACACCCGGGGTGATATAGGAGAAAAAAAAAACCCGGGCTTTTATCCGAGGAAAAATAAGTCCTAGGAGGGAAAAACCCTTGGGAGAACGGATTAGGAGATTTAGCGGAGATTAAGCGGGTTCTGCCGGTGATCGTTGGTCAGGCATCAGCTGGGCATCACGTTGAAGGACGGCCAGTAGATCAGAGGTGTGCCGACTTTCACATCTACCGGGACTGGGTCTGTTTGTCTCGTTGTCCTCGAGTCGAGGACGAGACAGGGAGAGAAAAACAAAATCGTATTAGTGTAGCGGCCGTTCATATGTATTGAAGTGTCACACAGTGATGTGGTTTAACTCAGCTTAGTTCCAGACAGACTAACTATTGCGGCATAATTATATTATCCACAGTTGAGGATTTAGCAAATTGGGGGCCCAATGCGAGGGTATATATGGTAAATAAGGGTCACCTTCCGATCTTTAAGAGAAAATGAAACCTGACGACCCATTTGACTAAGGCCTAAAGCCCCACTGTCGTCGTTAATGCAGGTTCAGTGGCAAACGGGTCTATATTGTATACCATTTACAAGACCACGAGAAAATGCAAAACATCGCAACCCGACCATACGTGCTAACCCGTTTGACTAAGGCCGGAAGCCCCACTGTCGTCGTTAATGCAGGTTCAGTGGCAAACGGTGGCAAACTATTTAATGCAATTCATTTTTAAGTGTTCATGCAGAAAAGGTTTTTATTTATTTATTTGGTTGGTCTGTGTTATGACCGTGAGTGCTTTGTTCCGTGAAAATAACTATTGCGAGTTAAGAACCTTTACTCGACAAATTATGCGAATGCTTTTGTAACGGGGGTGGCTTTAATGAAAGCGATGAAGAAGGAGAATCCATTTGCAAAAAGGTTTTATTAGAAAAATCCCAAAAAGGGCCAGCAAACATATCCAGTAAGGGTGATCCAAAAACGTAATCCAAAACAGGCACTAGGTCAAGGCAGGCAGAGTCACAATCAAAATCCAAATATACAGGCACGGGTCAAACACAGGCAGATAAACAGGCAGAATACAAATAACAGAATACAGGAAACAGATTACAAGGAAACGGGGTGGTTGGGCTAAGCATTAATCAGCCAGGAACAGGTGAACAGGAAGTGACTTATATACAAAAACAAACAGGAAGTGTGAAGCGTGATATGGCATGATGATATTCAAAATAAAAGTCAGAACAGAGCAGGATATCAAAATACAAGTACAAATAACAAAAATACGCAAAATACAAGAAAAACACAAGACAAAACCTTACAGCTTTGTTGAAGAGAAAAGTTTTAAGTCTAGATTTAAAATGATCGACTGTGTCTGATTCTCGGACATCGATTGGTAAATCATTCCAGAGCTTAGGGGCTAAGTAGGAAAAGGATCTTCCACTTTTAGACACTTTTGATAGTCTAGGGATAAGTGGGTATACTCTTACCAATTTTTTTAAAGTGTCCCAGCAATAGATAAATGCCCTTTGTTATAAACAGCATGTAAATAGTCTTGAAAGTAGATCACAACAAAATGGGCTCGTAGTATTTTCACATTGTCACTTAATTTCTGATGCTTGACTTCTTAGTGTAAGGATCATTATGAAATTAAAGTACAAATAGGTGCAGATTTTTCAGAAAACAGGCCTACTGGCTCACAGACTATAGGAATAGACAACTAATTGTGACAGGTGGGAAAGTGATGAATTGTGATGCACCGGGCTTTAGTGCGAACAGTTTTAGCGAGTCATATGATCATGTTTAGCGAGTCATGTGATCATGTTTAGCGAGTCACATGACGTTCTCTCAGCTGACTGGATGTAATGCGAGTAGTATATTAGGCCACCCCGCATTTACTATTTGAAATCTGATGGTGTTATCACGTTGAACTTGGCCGGCGGTGATCCGATACGAAGCAGGGTCCGTTGTCTGCCGCTTGATCGGCATCTTCGGCTGTATATACATGGTGCGTTGAGATTCAGGTATTTAAAGCTATTTTGTCCATCTGTTTGGTGCAGCGGTTTCATGATGTGTTTAATATTGTAGTTTCCTTGTTTGCGCTGTGTCCAGACAAGATGGATGGATAGCTTCATGAGTTTTGTTGAAGATCGTGTTAAAAGTAAGTGTTATATTTATTAAAGTGTAAATCATTGATTTTAAGATAAATAAGGGATATGCTGATTGTGTGTTTAAGATGCATTCATTGTTTTTATAGTTGCTTACAAATATTAAAGGGTAAACCATTAATTTTAAGATAAATAAGGTACATGCTGATGATGTATTGAATATGCATTTGTTGTATTTATAGTTGTCTATGTGGAAACGTTGATTTCCGTCTTTATGGTATGAGATCAGTACAGACGTGATCAGGTATTAATTAATATTCTTAACCAGATATTATGTATTTCAAGTAATCGAATGGGTATGGGATTAATGTGATGGTTTGTTATTTTTAGGAGTAAATTGTAACCACTGTTTTCCCTATGTGTAAAACATCGATAAGTTAAGTGTGCTGCATTCAGGTTGTGTGAAACCATTTGCCTTGTATGTAAAACCACCTCCCAAATTAGTGTTATTTATTTATTGTTTGCTGTATACGGCGAGGCTTGTTCTTTTCTTTTGTTTCTTTGTCAGCTGGGGCTGGGAGAACACAGAGAGTAAAATATTCTGCTCGAATACCTAGTCCGTGCTGTCGCCGTGAGGCTTGTACTAAGTGTGTGCGTGTATCGTGACATTACTAGTTTTGCAGTTTGTAGTGGGTTTATGGTTGATGTGCGGTGTAACTTTGAACTAATTACAGCACTTCTCATTATAGTATACGGCTTACTGCTGTGTGTACGCGGCTAGGCCTGTTATATCTGCTTGGGGTAGGTTATGCTATACCATCGCTAAGTCCTCTGTGTGATCCCGTTCTCAGTTGGCACCTTTTTACCCCTCGCCTTTAATGAAGTGATATTGATTTGGGTTTGTTTGTCTGTTGTTAAGACCTAACATAGCAGCCTGCCTGACGTGTGTGCACATTTATTTGATGTCGATGTACATTGCCTCTGGAAAAAGTTAAGAACCTGTGTGATTTGGTCACTCTTATGTCAAACGAAAGTATTTATACATAAACTCTATATTTCTACGACAACTAATTAAGGCATCAAAGTGTATTTCCTTTCTTTGAACACTGTGTCTACTCCCTCATTCATTCAGTTGAATACCTGATAGTGGGAATCCTTGGTTTATACATTGGTTCATTAATTGTGTCCCCCCCCCCTCTAGTGGTGATACCAGTTAGGTAGGGTTACATTTGGCGTAGTCGGCAGGGCTGGGAGTAGTGTGTAGATCGGTTTGGCTGCTTGTTTTATTTGGTTTATTTTTTTGGAGGTGGTTGTTTAAAAGGCATTAGGTGGGAAAACAGTGGTTACTTCAAAGGGGTTCCGTTACTCATCGTACTCAAGTTGGGCTGCCTGGTCGTCAACATGTCTTTGGAAAGCATGGAGGATCAGGTGAAGAGTTTGACTGAGATGGTTAGCCAACTTAAGGCTGAAAATCAGCGGCTCCGGGGGCAGGCCGCTGGTCCTTCTAATACAGTAGATGTAGACTCTGATCCCCCCAGTAGTTCTATCACCCAAACCCCCATGGAGCATCTGGTATGTGTACCAAGAGAAAGGAAATGTCCCCGGTTCTCTGGTAAAATGTCTGTAGACAATATATCTGTAGAAGACTGGATTGAGGAGGCAAATAGATCCTTAACAACCCGTCGTATGTCTAAACTTGAGCAAGCTTTGTTTTTGTATGATTTATTGGACGGGGAAGCTAAGCGGGAGATAAAGTTTAGTCCAGCAACGGATAGAAATGACCCACAGAAAATTTTTTAGATTTTGAAGAATAATTTTCGCTGTTCTAAATCTCTTAATGCATTGTATCGTCAGTTTTATCACCGCCGGCAGTTCGAAAATGAATCTGTGAGAGAGTATTCCCATGTCCTAATGGAGTTGATGGGGCAGATTGAAGAAAAAGATACTGATTTAGAACATTCTGATCGCCTTATCCGTGATCAGTTTGTCGAAGGCCTTCGTAATGAGAAACTACAAGGCGATCTGCTAGATCAGATTGCCGCAAACCACCGGCTAAGTTTTAGGGCTATACGTAGTGAAGCCCTTGATTGGCTTAATAGGCGTGCACAAACTACACCTCGGCCTCGGGCCTACTCCTGCAATTCTTATGAGGTAGATACTAATGTAGTGTCAGCTAGCTCTTCCTCAGAGCTTACAGAGTTGAGAGAATGTTTCCGTAAACAGCAGGCCCAGCTAGATGCAATCTTATCTAAATTAGGACAGTCACACAGTGTTCCCAGTTCCACCAATAGACCGGTGGGTGCTCAGTCTAAGCCATATAAATTTCAAGCAGACGGGAAACCTATTTGCCTACGTTGTAATAAAGCGGGCCACATAGCAAGATTTTGCAGGGCTATGCTCCCAGTAGGTCAAGGAGTGGTAACACGTAGCGACTTACCTGGTGAAGGGCAGGCTGGGGTGGCTGCCATTAGTGTACTGCAGCAGGAAAACTAGCGCCCTCCGGTGTTGGGAGCTCGGCACCAGGAGGGGGTTTGTTGGGCTCAGAACAGAAAAGGACTCCTGCGACCAAGGCGCATCTCATTGGAAGTTGCCCAGTTATCGACATCCGCTTTGGGGGAGTACCTACACGATGCCTTCTTGACACTGGTTCTATGGTGACAACAGTGACTGAGAGTTTTTTTCGGCAGTATGTGCAGCCGCAGACCAATGAAACGATGCAGCCATGCGAGTGGTTATGGCTTAAAGCAGCCAATGGACTGGCCATTCCCTACTTGGGCTATATTGAGTTGGATCTGGAAGTATTGGGCAAAGTGCTCCCAAAGATTGGAGTGCTAATTGTTGCAGATGTACAGGATTCCACCACCCTACAACAGAAGATGACGGTGCCAGGCTTGTTGGGGATGAACGCCATTAGCCGTTGTTACCAAGAGCTTTTTGAGGAACATGGGAAGAACTTGTTCCACTGCCCTTTAATACAGACAGCAGAGAACGGATGGAAACAAGCTTTATCTGAATGCCAGGTTGTGGAACGCCTGTCTAGCTCTGGTGGTATTGGAAAGGCAGTTGTGCAGCCAGGGCCAGCTCTTCGTATACCCGCTGGGTGCTTGAAGTTTGTGCATGCCACTTGCTCTCTTGTCCCAGGTGTTATTACATCATGTTTCCTAGAGCCACTGCCCTATGGAGAGGGCCGATTGCCACCGAACCTTCTTATTTCATCAGCCCTATTGCCAATTGC
This sequence comes from Paramisgurnus dabryanus, assembly GCF_030506205.2. Taxonomy (NCBI): domain Eukaryota; kingdom Metazoa; phylum Chordata; class Actinopteri; order Cypriniformes; family Cobitidae; genus Paramisgurnus; species Paramisgurnus dabryanus. The sequence continues at coordinate 11,141,399 of NC_133350.1, forward strand.
TCAAGGCAAAGTCAATGTACCAGTAGTGAATGTGGGAACAGAAGATCAATGGCTTCAGCCTCGTATTACCCTTGGGACCCTGCATATTGTCGATCCAACTCCCTGTGAGGATCAGGTAGTCAGTGTGCAATCTGCAACAGCTAGTACCTCAGTTTCTGTTGATTTCTCTGGGTTACAATGGCCAAACCTCTCTTCTGCACAACAGCAGGAAGTTAGGGAGCATCTAGAGAAGTATAGAGGGGTCTTTAGCGAACATGATGGGGATTTGGGTTGTACATCGTTAGTCCAACACGAGATACCCTTAGTGGATACAGCCCCAATACGCCAGCGTTATCGTCGCCTACCCCCATCACAGTTTGCACAAGTTAAAGCTCATGTCCAAGAGTTGGTGGAAAAAGGTGTGGCTCGGCCTAGTAGTAGTCCATATGCTTCCCCAATTGTAGTGGTTCAGAAGAAAGATGGTGCAATTCGCCTTTGTGTGGATTATAGGCAACTTAACGCTAAGACCAGGAAGGATGCATACCCTCTCCCAAGAATAGAGGAATCCTTGGATGCGCTGACAGGAGCTACCCTGTTCTCTACCCTTGACTTGGCCTCTGGATACAATCAAGTGCCTATGGCAGAACGGGACAAGGAAAAAACGGCCTTCTGTACACCGTTCGGCTTATTTGAGTTTAATCGTATGCCCTTTGGGCTATGTTATGCACCGAGTACATTCCAACGCCTGATGGAAAGGATTTTCGGCGACCAAAGTTTCCAGTCATTATTGCTGTATCTTGATGATATAGTTATATTTTCATCTTCTTTCCTTCAGCATGTACAACGGCTACAATTAGTCCTGAGCCGGCTCAAGGAACATAATTTAAAACTCAAATTGAGCAAATGTAACTTCTTTAAGGAAGAAGTGCAATACTTAGGCCATGTAATATCGGCTAATGGAGTGTCAACTGATCCTGATAAGATTCAGACTGTCCTACAGTGGAAGCAACCAACTACTTTGACTCACCTACGCTCATTTTTGGGCTTTGCCTCATATTACCGCCGGTTCGTGGCAGGCTTTGCCAAGCATGCAGGTCCCTTGCACAAGCTCGTAGCCAAAGTCCAGGGTAAGGGAAAGAATCGTGGAGGACCTAATACCAGGCTAGGGAGTTTATGGGATGATCATTGTGAGGAAGCCTTTCAGACCTTGAAACAAGAGCTTGTAAGTGCCCCGGTGCTGAAGTACGCTGACTTCTCACAGCCATTTATTCTTGAAATTGATGCAAGCCATCAGGGCTTGGGGGCTGTTCTGTCCCAGGAAGTAGACGGCAAGACTAGACCTATTGCCTTTGCCAGCCGAACCCTGAGGCCATCTGAAAGGAACATGTCAAACTATAGCTCCATGAAGCTTAAATTCCTGGCCTTAAAATGGGCAGTGACAGAACGGTTCAGGGAATATTTGTTAGGAGCCAAATTTACAGTCTATACTGACAATAATCCCTTAAGCCATTTGCAGACGGCTAGGCTGGCTGCTGTAGAGCAAAGGTGGGCTTCCCAGCTGGCAATTTTTGATTTTGAGTTGAAGTATCGGCCTGGGTCTGCTAACCAGAATGCTGATGCCCTGTCCCGCCAGAGTAGTGACCCGCCCATAGAGTCTATAACAGCCATGGTCTCGGGCATTTCTGTTCCATCAGAGCTAAGAGCATCCAGGGGGTTACTGCAACAGCAGACACAAATAGCTGTGAGTTCCACCATTGATGCAGTCCCTGTCCGGTCACCTGCAGATTTACGAACACTCCAGACAAAAGATCCAGTGATTAGTGCGTTTTTGGTGTATTGGAGAAGAGCTCGACCCCCTAATAGACAGGAGCGGACACAAGAAGCACCGGCGGTACTGGAGTTAGTTCGGCAGTGGCGTAGAATTAGAGAGCAAGAAGGCATTTTGTACCGGGAGATACAACTACCCCCAGCACGAGATTGTGCGCTACAGTTATTACTGCCTAATGCGCTGCACAGGGAAGTACTAGTGAGCTTACATGACAATCATGGCCACCAGGGGGTGGAAAGAACTACGGAGCTAATCCGCCAGCGGTGTTATTGGCCGAAAATGCACCAGGCTATCGAACAATGGTGCAAACAATGCGAACGGTGCACCCTAGCTAAGGGGGTGGTCCCTACTGCTCGCAGCTATTCAGGCCACCTGCTGGCCACCAAGCCTCTGGAAGTCCTCGCCATCGATTTCACATGTATGGAGAAGGCCAGTAATGGCTATGAAAATGTCCTTATTGTCACAGATGTCTTCTCTAAGTTTACCCAGGCATATCCAACCATGAATCAACAAGCAGAGACTGTAGCCAAGGTTCTTACGGAAAAGTGGTTTTATTCCTTTGGAGTGCCAAAAAGGATCCATTCAGACCAAGGCCGGGCATTTGAGGGAGAACTGTTGAAGCGTCTTTGCAGATTGTATGGAATTGATAAAAGTCGAACTACTCCATATCATCCGGAAGGAAATGGACAATGCGAACGATTTAATCGGACTCTCCATGACCTTCTACGGACTCTCCCTCCGGAGAAGAAGAAAAAGTGGCCACAAGCACTTCCACATCTATTGTTCGCATATAATACATCTGTTCATCAATCCACTAATCATTCTCCATACGAGCTCATGTTTGGACAAAAGCCTCAACTTCCGGTGGATTCGTTATTAGGGTTGAGGGCAGCAGAGTCAGATGACACCTCTCCAGTTGACTGGGTCACCACTCACCGAGAGTATTTGGCCGAAGTATATGCTGAGGCTAGAACTCGCCTGGAGGCTGCAGCCGCCTCTAGAGAACGGTACAGTCTCTCTCCATCAGTTTTTGCAGCGGGCACTAGGGTGTACCGTAGGAACCATCCACTTGGCCGTCATAAAATCCATGATCTTTGGGATCCACGAATATACCGTGTAGTCAAATGCAGAGACGAGAAGGGTTTGGTGTATCACCTCACCCCTGAAGATGGGCTGGGCCCAGATGTGAACATCCATCGTTCAGAGTTAAAAGCACTACCAATTCAGAATGAACCATCTGCTAAACCACTGGTTGATATCCCCTGTGACCCAAATAAGGGAAAGAAGAGGCCTGAGACCAATGAGGAGGATGAGAACGAAGAGTGGTTCCAAGTACTACCTCCTCAGCCATATACAAGGCCTTTTGGGGAAACGGGACAAGAAGAGGGTGTAAACAAACCATTACCCATCCCCAACCCAGCAGAAGAGGGTCCACAAGGCGAGCAGGCCACCCCAATGTTGATAGGCAGTGGCACAACAATTCCCTTTCTAGAAGTGGACCTAGAATCTTCGGGAGATGTGACAACCGTGAGAGAAGATGCGACTAGTCGCCCACGACGAGTGCGGGCAGGCCAACACTCCAACCCCTTCCGGTTGCCACAATCAGTCACCCAACACCTGGAGGGCCAACAAAACACCATTCAGTTAGTTAATGGCAGTGTTGGGTAAGTTACTCAAAAAAAGTAATTAATTACTAGTTACTAATTACATCTTTAATCATGTAATTAGATTACTTTACAAATTACTCTCTCCAAAAAGTATTTAATTACTTATTACTAATTACTTTCTAAATCCTATTTAGTACATGATACAAGGATAGGCTTGAAATGGGTCGAAAAAATAATATATAAAAGTACATCAATTATTCTGGTCCCACTTTAGGGTCAATCATCTCTATTAACTAACTACTTTTGCCTCAATATACTCCAAATACTGCTTATTAATACTAAAGAAGTTTTTAATTTTAAGTATTGGTAGAAATGGGGAGGGTTAAGGACGTAGAATAAGGTTTTGCAGAATCAGATATGTGCTAAGCATTAATAAACAGCCAGCATCTCATTAATATTAATGCTAATAATCAACCAGTTAATAGTGAGAATTTTAAACTTAAACCATGTTAAATCCACCTTTGTATTACAGTTAACATAATAGTTTTAGAGTCCATACACAGTATTTAGTTACATCAGAAGTAACTGTAATTAGATTACAAGAAAAATAAGAGTAATCCCTTACTTTACTTTTTCAAGGGAAAAGTAATTTAATTACAGTAACTAATTACTTAGTAACTAGTTACACCCAACACTGGTTAATGGTAATTCTAGCTATTACTTTAGGCCATGGTCATAAAGACTTATAGATCACAGGCACCGGGACGGTGACCTTTCAAAGTGGGGGGAATATGTGACAGGTGGGAAAGTGATGAATTGTGATGCACCGGGCTTTAGTGCGAACAGTTTTAGCGAGTCATATGATCATGTTTAGCGAGTCATGTGATCATGTTTAGCGAGTCACATGACGTTCTCTCAGCTGACTGGATGTAATGCGAGTAGTATATTAGGCCACCCCGCATTTACTATTTGAAATCTGATGGTGTGACTAATTTATAACGTTGAACTTGGCCGGCGGTGATCCGATACGAAGCAGGGTCCGTTGTCTGCCGCTTGATCGGCATCTTCGGCTGTATATACATGGTGCGTTGAGATTCAGGTATTTAAAGCTATTTTGTCCATCTGTTTGGTGCAGCGGTTTCATGATGTGTTTAATATTGTAGTTTCCTTGTTTGCGCTGTGTCCAGACAAGATGGATGGATAGCTTCATGAGTTTTGTTGAAGATCGTGTTAAAAGTAAGTGTTATATTTATTAAAGTGTAAATCATTGATTTTAAGATAAATAAGGGATATGCTGATTGTGTGTTTAAGATGCATTCATTGTTTTTATAGTTGCTTACAAATATTAAAGGGTAAACCATTAATTTTAAGATAAATAAGGTACATGCTGATGATGTATTGAATATGCATTTGTTGTATTTATAGTTGTCTATGTGGAAACGTTGATTTCCGTCTTTATGGTATGAGATCAGTACAGACGTGATCAGGTATTAATTAATATTCTTAACCAGATATTATGTATTTCAAGTAATCGAATGGGTATGGGATTAATGTGATGGTTTGTTATTTTTAGGAGTAAATTGTAACCACTGTTTTCCCTATGTGTAAAACATCGATAAGTTAAGTGTGCTGCATTCAGGTTGTGTGAAACCATTTGCCTTGTATGTAAAACCACCTCCCAAATTAGTGTTATTTATTTATTGTTTGCTGTATACGGCGAGGCTTGTTCTTTTCTTTTGTTTCTTTGTCAGCTGGGGCTGGGAGAACACAGAGAGTAAAATATTCTGCTCGAATACCGGAATAGTCCGTGCTGTCGCCGTGAGGCTTGTACTAAGTGTGTGCGTGTATCGTGACATTACTAGTTTTGCAGTTTGTAGTGGGTTTATGGTTGATGTGCGGTGTAACTTTGAACTAATTACAGCACTTCTCATTATAGTATACGGCTTACTGCTGTGTGTACGCGGCTAGGCCTGTTATATCTGCTTGGGGTAGGTTATGCTATACCATCGCTAAGTCCTCTGTGTGATCCCGTTCTCAGTTGGCACCTTTTTACCCCTCGCCTTTAATGAAGTGATATTGATTTGGGTTTGTTTGTCTGTTGTTAAGACCTAACATAGCAGCCTGCCTGACGTGTGTGCACATTTATTTGATGTCGATGTACATTGCCTCTGGAAAAAGTTAAGAACCTGTGTGATTTGGTCACTCTTATGTCAAACGAAAGTATTTATACATAAACTCTATATTTCTACGACAACTAATTAAGGCATCAAAGTGTATTTCCTTTCTTTGAACACTGTGTCTACTCCCTCATTCATTCAGTTGAATACCTGATAGTGGGAATCCTTGGTTTATACATTGGTTCATTAATTGTGCCCCCCCCCTCTAGTGGTGATACCAGTTAGGTAGGGTTACATAATTATGAATTTTTTAGACTGTTCACACATTAAAATTAGAAAACTATTCTCTCACCTTGCACATAATCTGGTCTAGTAGTTTCTCTTGTAAACTATCTTTTTGAACAGCTGATTTGCAACAGATAGTGTAGGCCAGAGTATGTCAACAACATTATATATTTAAGGGGACATTTTGCAAATATTACAGGTAGGCCTAATACATTAATAAAAGATATATTAATACTATATTCTAAAACATAAAATATTAGGGACGCATGGTGTTTCAAGAGATTAGTTTATACTTATTAATTATAGTTTATTAGTTATTTATCAATCTTTAAAATACAGTATACATTGTAATGCACTGTAAGTCGCTGTGGATGAAAGCCTCAATATTTTTTATAAAAATAACAGTATTTAATCTGTATTTAAATACATTTCACAACATATGACACTCTTAACCCAATGCAGGGTTACTAAATTGATGCTTATATATTTTAGTCAAGGAACCTAATGTCAAGTACTGTAGTTGGGTAGTGCAACACTTAAAGGCACACCACGGAACTTTTTGGCCACTAGGGGGCGCTAGATATGTATTTTTCACGCCTAGCGCCCCTAGAGGCCACAAGCGCTGCAGCACTGTCGCAAAGGAAAAGAACTGGCCAACCTTAAACTAACCTAAAAACTAAACCCTTAAAACGCTAAACGAACAACATTTTGAGGCATCAGGGAGAAACGCAGTCATGTTACAACTTTCTGATGAGGAACTCGTGGCAGAAGCCATTTCTCAATCTGAAGTATTTCCTTGCTTTTTTCGAAACAAATATTGTTGCATCGTCCCTCTCTCCCTCGCCACCAGGATTTTCTGCAGTAGCGCTCGTTTTTCCTCTCTTTTGTGTGAAAATTGTCGCTCCAAATCCAAGTAAACCGATGTGTTTAGGTCTACCGCTTTGTAATACATCACGCGAGTGACAGCGGAACGCAGCAAATGAGGAAGAGAGAAGAGAGAAACGCTCGGATCTGATTGGTGAATGAATAGGGTTTGGTTTTACACTGTGTGAGTTTGAGCAAGTTTGACTGCTATAGCATCATCCTGGATTGTAATGTAAATACCATAGACAGTAAAAGAAAGGTAAATACGTGAACACGTGAATGCAGCATCTGAATACAGGGAACTATATGCAAGATAATCGCCGTCATTTATAAAGAAGATCGCATTTATGTATGAATCAAGATCGTGAGTTTATATAAAAAATTGCCTTAAAGGGGAATCATAGGTCCGTGACACTAACACGGTGCCACAAAGTCACTTAATAGAAGTTGCTCTCTACACTCCTGAAGTAGCCTCCAGCAAAATTCATGTTAAAAAAAATTGTGTTGAGGAAGTGGAGGAAGTGACGTATGCCGTAAAGCAGTCGAATTTTGTAGTTTTTTTGTGCTCTGGTTACTACCCGAAACCCTAAGTTTTAAAGTATGAGTAAAAGCGATACAGACCCCGTCAGGCTATGGTAGACATGTCATTCAACCTATTTAAAGTTGATGTACTATCACAAGGGTCTTGAAAATGTATTATGAAGGTTGAAAAACTACATGGTGTCGCTTTAATATGGCATGACATAATAACTTATTTAATGATTTTAAACAGATTCATTGTCAGTGCAGTTTTACATACAGCGACGGCCCGCAAATTGTAATTTCGAGCCCTGCGATAAGTTATTAAAGGGGCGGTGAATTTGTCGATTTTATTGTTTTATACTGTTGTCTGATGTCTACTTCTGATGTCCGCGTGGTTTTTACATTCAAAAACATCAAAAACAATAAGTAATAGGCTATTTTGTAACATGGATTAGTGGCTCTCTGGAGAAATGGTTCGTTTGAAGAGGCGGGCCGCATTGAAGACCTGGACGTAAACACCCACTGCTATGATTGGACGGCTTCATTCCCCGTCATTACATGTGGGGAAATGTTTTAAAAACATTAATGTGATAAAAATAGCAGCCGAACACAAATATGTTTGAGCCACAAAAGATTCTGGGTGCTAAATATGATACACATAAATGACAATACGTATATTAAAGTAGAAACAAAACTCGACGTGACTAAATTACCGTATACAACACAGTAAGCGCGCATCAGAATCTAAACTGCGGATAATAAATCCTTATCAATAACTTTGTATAATTCGATTGTGCTTGTGAAGTTGCTTTTACATTCACGTAATGTTAAATACCACAGTTATATGATAAAAAATAAGCTTTGTTGAGTGTTTGACCCTTCAAACGTAACTCGCCTAAATTACCGTATACAACACAGTAAACGGGCATCAGAATCTAAACTCTTTATAAATAACACTGTATATTTCTACCGTTAAATTACAGTCGTGTTGTTAAGTGTTGTACCTTTATTAATCGTTTAATGTTTTTAGTAAATTAAAACAGTCAAACAAACGTGTTTAGACACGGATGTTACAACAGGACATATCAAGCAATCTCTTCTAACAAAGCAATTGTGAAATGCAGTAACTTAAATAAAGTAAAATGTCTTACTGTGCATAATGCTGTGTCATTGTTGTCAGATCCAATATAAGTGGTGCTTTTAATCACTCGAGCATCGACTTCTTTCCAAATGAATCCGTGTACACAAAGTTAACAAACACTCCCCACACGAGCTGGAACTTCTTAAAAAGCAAACTTTTTCCAGGCATTTAATGTTATGTTCCAAGCCTCCGAATTAAAGTATTTAGCTTCTGTGTTGTTCCCACGCGGTTCTTTCACAACCGAAAATGCGTTTCCAGTCTATCATAACAGATCACCGCGTCAAAATAAAAGTCTCTCAGAAAAAATGTATTTAAAAGTCATTTTGGTTACATTTGTCAATCTTTAAAGACATATTTACTTGTTGAGACACACGTGTCACGCGAAGCTGTGGGCGGGGCTACAAAAGTTGTCCTTGTATTTGGCTATGGGGCGGTGCTTCAATTCTACTTTGACGTCATAGATTTCCGAATTCCACACTGGCTTGTTTTACTGGCTTGGTGCCAAAAACTGTTATATTTCAGTAGCACGGACGTTTTCAGTTCTGAAACTTGCAGGATGTTCATTTAAGTATGATGACCTCTTATATAACAAATTATCAAGTTAAAATTGAGTATTTGATTCACCGCTCCTTAACATAATTTACAAGTTCCTGTTATTTAACAGTGCTCACTTTGGTTGACGTCTTCATTGGAAACTGTAGCGGGAGGCTGCATCTCTGTCGGCATCCTCTCTGACTTGGGTTGTGGGAGGCTGATATTGATTACTATCGTTAGTTTGAACTGCTAGCTAAAAACGGGGTGAGGTTGTTTGTAAATCTGAAAAAACTTTTAGTAGTTCGCTTCATCTTTCCTATATATGATGATGACAGGCAGTGAACCAGGTTGACAGTTCTCTAATCCAATTGCATTGGGCATTGTCAGATTGGCGACAACCTAGCCCAATGGCATTTAGGCGAATCATATTTCAAAGGAATCCAGTGCCTCGGTCGTCCTCGCATAAGTAAGTTATTTTACTGAGTGTTTAGGTTGTTTTTGCGTTTATTCACATCATGCGATCGGATTACAGAGAAGTGCAAATACGCTGTATACCCTGCACTTAATCACTGTTTAGAAGTGGGTATACGCAAATCCGACTGATAAAGAAGTGGGTTTACGCCGTATACCTGCGTATACCCTGGACTACAGCACTGCCTAAAGGTACACAATAGGTCCTTTGGTTATAATATTGTACCCCAAAAAGGATAACATTTCAATTTATTGTATACCCATAAAGGTACAAAAATTAACCGACAGAAAAGGTGCAGATTGGTTCCTCTAAAAAGGAAGTCATATTAATCATTTTCATAAAATGGTGACAGTTCATCTATTAAGAATGTTACATGGAATTTAGTTATTTTAAGATTATTCATTGAAATTTCTTATATTTGCCTAAATATTCCCTTTTATGTGCCCTTTTATTTGTATTTCTTTCTTGATTCATAAATTAGGTGCAAGTGCTCCAGACTATCCCGGTATGCCATTTCTGTTTGTTATTGTACACATTTTATTCTTATTTTATTTATTTGGCATGTCTAGTGTGTTGCAAATAAAGGATAAATGAAATTGTATCCTTACTCAGAAAAAAAATATTATTGCTGCAAAATCTTCAAAAGCAACACAACTCCTAAAATTTTTTACTCAGATTAATGTCATCATGTTTAAACTACATTTAACAAATGAAGTTATCTTAATCGTTTTGTGTTTGGATTATTAATCATTCATCCATAAAATGGTGACTATTCATGTGAATGTTGCATGAAGTTATTTTAATATTATCTATTGAAAATCTTCATATGTCCTTTGCTAAATGTGCCACTTATTTGAATTTCTTTCTTGATTCATAAATTAGGTCTTCCAGGTCCTCCAGGTATGCCATTTTTGCTTGTTTTTGTACACAGTTTATTCCTATTTTATTTATTTGGCATGTCTAGTGTGTGTTGCAAATGAAGTATACATGAAATTGTATCCTTACTCAGAAAAAAAATGATTATTGCTGCTTGTTCAAATGACTTAAAAATCCCCAGAAGCAACACAACTTCTAAACATTTTGTCTCAAATTAATGACATCATGTTTAAACTAAATTCTTTAAATTTAGAAGTTATCTTAATTGTTTTGTGTTGGGATTATTAATCATTCATCCATAAAATGGTGACTATTCATGTACTAAGAATGTTACATGGAATTTAGTTATTTTAAGATTATTCATTGAAATTTCTCATATGTGAATATCCAAAATGTGCCCTTTTATTTGTATTTCTTTCTTGATTCATAAATTAGGCCGTCCAGGTCGTCCAGGGCATCACGGTATGCCATATTTGTTGGTTTTGTACACATTTTATACTTATTTTATTTTTGGCATGTCTAGTGTGTTGCAAATGAAGGATAAATGAAATTGTATCCTTACTCAGAAAAAAATTATTATTGCTGCTTGTTCAAATGACTTAAAAATCTAAAATCTTCAAACCAAAAATAACTCCTAAAATTTTTGTCTCAAATCAATGTTTAAACTAAATTGGTAAAAATTAAGTTATCTTAATTGTTTTGTGTTTGGATTATTAATCATTCATCCAAAAAATTGTGACAATTCATGTACTAAGAATGTTTTGTTTTTTTGATTCATAAATTAGGTCCTCCGGGTCCAGACTATAACGGTATGCCATACTAAGAATGTTGCATGAAGTTATTTTAATATTATCTATTGAAAATCCTCAAATGCCCCTTGCTAAATGTGCCACTTATTTGTATTTAATCTTGATTCATAAATTAGGTCCTCCAGGTCCTCCAGGTATGCCATTTTTGTTTGTTTGTTTGTTTGTACACATTTTATTATTATTTTATTTGTTTGTCATGTCTAGTGTGTTGCAAATGAAGTATACATTAAATTGTATCCTTACTCAGAAAAAAATGATTATTGCTGCTTGTTCAAATGACTTAAAAAACCTCAGAAGCAACACAACTTCTAAACATTTTGTCTCAAATTAATGTCATCATTTTTAAACTAAATTCGTTAAATTTGGAAGTTAAATTTGGAAGTTGGAAGTCTTAATTGTTTTTTGTTTGGATTATTAATCATTCATCCATAAAATGGTGACAATTCATCTACTAAGAATGTTGCATGGAATTTAGTTATTTTAAGATTATTCATTGAAATTTCTCATATGTACCTAAATATCCGAAATGTGCCCTTTTATTTGTTTTGTTGTTTTGATTCATAAATTAGGTCCTCCGGGTCCAGACTATAACGGTATGCCATGCTAAGAATGTTGCATGAAGCTATTTTAATATTATCTATTGAAAATCTTCAAATGCCCCTTGCTAAATGTGCCACTTATTTGTATTTCATCTTGATTCATAAATTAGGTCCTCCAGGTCCTCCAGACTATTACGGTATGCCATTTTTGTTGGTTTTGTACACATTTTATACTTATTTTATTTTTTGGCATGTCTAGTGTGTTAGAAAAAATGAAGGATAAATGAAATTATTGCTGCTTGTTAAAATTACTTAAAAAACTAAAATCTTCAAACCAAAAACAACTCCTAAATTTTTTGTCTGAAATCAATGTTTAAACTAAATTGGTAAAAACGTTTTGTGTTGGGACTTCATTATTAATAATTTATTCATAAATGGTAATAATTAATGTACTAAGAATTATTAATTAATGTTGCATCGAGTTACTTTAATATTGTTATATTTTAATTATTAAAATTCCTCATATGTGCCAAAATATGCAAAATATTTTTACAGTGTACCTTTTTAAATTGTAAATTAAATTAAATTGTATCCTTACTCACAATAAAATGATAATGGCTGGTTGCCTTAAAAATCTAAAATCTTCAGCAGCAGAATTCCAAATTTTTTTGTCTCAAATTAATGACATTATGTTCAACTTACTTTTCTAAAAAGATCTAAATCACTTTGTGTGGGACAACCTTAACCCTTTTATTTATGAATAAGTTATATAACATCTATTTTAGGATTTCTTCAAATTCATTTCCCACCTCCATATTAGGGCTGGGCCGATACCATTTTTTCATGTATGATACCGATGTTGATACACAACCTTGAGTATCTGTTGATACCGATACCAATCCATTACCACCTCTATTGCCTTTTCAATCAATTAAGCTGCAAATAATAAATTTGTTAGCCTTACAAAAAGCATCGTGCTTAAACAGAGCTACAGAGCTCAAACGTTTTACTGTGCAAAAAATGACAAATGCAAATTCAAGACTCAATGAAAAATTGTGCAATACTGCTGCTTCATTTTTATTTAACTCTTTCGCCGCCAGCGTTTTTTAAAAAGTTGCCAGCCAGCGCCAGCGTTTTTCATAAATTTTCAAAAAAGTTTAATGCCTTCCAGAAAATGTTCTTCTTTAAATATATAAACATACAATATACCAAATGAAAGAACAGACCCTCTGCTTTCAAACAGCTTTTGAATATGGGTAGGTTTCTGCAAAAACACCACATTTTGAGCAAAAAGCAGAGATAATTCCAGTTTTGTGACGGACTTTTCATAAAGATCCCATTCAGAGCAATCTTTAAACAGAAACGGACATGCAGCCTTGCAATACTTCCGGGTTTAAAAAGTTGTGGAAGGGCGCCACCTGGTGGATAATAGAGGTATTGCGGAAAGCTGGAAATACTCGTCATTGGCAGGGAAACGGCGAAAGAGTTAAATGTTTCAAACAGACTCTAGTAGCAACATTTTTAGTTAGTCAGCAAAATGTGTTTTTGGTCTATATAGCTAATTTTGCCCTTCATGACAACTGTGAGGGGGTGAATTTTTTTTGTAACTCATCCTTTTGATTTATATTAAGCTTTAAAGTTCTGCATAATTAAGGGCGTGGCCACTTGAGTGACGGTTGAACAGCCACTGCTGTCACAAGAATCGAGCTAGACGGGCGTGGTTTCAGCAACCAGCCACCTCAGCTTCATCCACGTCCCGCCTCTTTACCCATTTTCGGTTTTCCGCGATTGATTCGCGGTGATACACGGCCAAGATGGTGACGGCAGCCAACGCCTACTTTAAGCTTCAAAAACGATCATCACAAACCAATGGGTGACGTCACGGACACTACGTCCATATTTTTTACTGTCTGTTGTTATGGTTGTTACTGCTGAGACCGTCTATAATGAAGAAATGTCACATACACATGAAAAAAAGATTATTTGAAAGCTATACCTTCTTCATTTGATGGGTATAACCGCATCTGGTTTATGCATTTTTAATGTTGTACATTATATAGTACATTCTCTGAGAAATTATACTTAAAATTTTTGACAAAAAATGTCACGCTTGAATTGCTTTTTACTTTGTCAAGACTCATGAATGAAAATGTACAATAGTGTCTTGAAGAGAGATGATAAAATGAAACAGTTGTTGTTTTCATTCCTTTTTACAAAACAACATTTTGTGTATTTTACTATATTGATTATTTGAATCATTTGTTGATCCAATTATTTCAAAACACATTATATAACTTGTCCTCCTTTAGATGAATCTGAAAGTGAGGCTGACGCTGGTGTGTATGAAAATCCATGAACTTTGATTCTGTCTTAAATCTGATAATTTTTTTTTTTCATAGCTTTTGATACTCCGAACAGGGCACCTACATATGTGACACGTACATTTGTGGCACCTACTCAATCAGGTGAGTGTAAGATCTTTCAGACATTATGCAATATATAATTTAATATCATAATTACCCCATTTAGACCTGGGGAATGGACAATGAAACAAGTATTTTCTGCATTCTTATTGTATTATTCAGTACATTTCTTGTAATTATTTACTGTTTAAAACTGTAGTGGACTTAAAATCAACTGGAAAAAGTTTCTTGCCAAATGAAAGAATTCAGGTCTGAAGGGGTTAAGAGATTGTATTTTGTTTTCTTTCACAGCAGTTCCTGCAGTTCGCAATAATCGGTTCCTGCTGCCTGCTGATGGTCAGCTGAAACCGCTTTGTTTTGATGTCCCTCTTCCTCACAAACTAAAACTGCTACAGGATTCTGCTTTAGGTCAGACATTCATACATATTTACATGAAGAGTTTGGTTCCAAAACGCGATAAACGCCAAAATTACAACCAAAATTAATATTGTATCTGGTCAGTATTAAAAAGTTAAAGGAATAGTCTATTCATTTTTAATATTAAAATATGTTATTACCTTAACTAAGAAGAGTTGATACATCCCTCTATCATCTTAGTGCGTGCACGTAAGCGCTGGAGCGCGCTGCGACACTTCGATAGCATTTAGCTTAGCCCCATTCATTCAATGGTACCACTCAGAGATAAAGTTAGAAGTGACCAAACACATCAACGTTTTTCCTATTTAAGACGAGTAGTTATACGAGCAAGTTTGGTGGTACAAAATAAAACGTAGCGCTTTTCTAAGCGGATTTAAAAGAGGAACTATATTGTATGGCGGAACAGCACTTTTGGGAGTACTTCGACTCGGCGCAGTAACACCCTCCCTCTCCCATTATGAGAGGGAGAAGGGGAGCGGATTTTTCAGGCGAGTTGAAGTACTCCCAAAAGTGCTGTTCCGCCATACAATATAGTTCCTCTATTAAATCCGCTTAGAAAAGCGCTACGTTTTATTTTGTACCACCAAACTTGCTCGTATAACTACTCGTCTTAAATAGGAAAAACGTTGATGTGTTTGGTCACTTTATCTCTGAGTGGTACCATTGAATGAATGGGGCTAAGCTAAATGCTATCGAAGTGTCGCAGCGCGCTCCAGCGCTTATGTGCACGCACACAGATGATAGAGGGATGTATCAACTCTTCTTAGTTAAGGTAATAACATAGTTTAATATTGAAAATGAGTAGACTATTCGTTTAATTCTTAATTTTACGCAAAGTCCGATATTCGATGTGTTATTCTGTCCTCTTTTCTCCCTTTTTTCCCAAAACATGATCAACGCCAGTTTTCCTTCACTGCAGAAAACAATAAATCCGCTCAACAAATCACAGCGCACCATTCCACGCACTGTAAACAACAATGGTGGCGTGTTGAATACACACAGAATCCTAGTTTTCCTCGTCTACTTTATACTTCATGATCAACATACAAACAAAAACAAAATAATACTTTTGTTGGCATTGATAAACCTGTGGTGGTTTTCTGTGATGGAGAAAATGAGAATGCAGGCTGTTGCTTGTTCTCACTCGACAGCATCAAGCTTCAGTCATGCTAACACATAGACTCCAGGGGATCTTATGAAAAACCTTACATTATTTTACTCAAAGTCAACAAAAATCGAGCAGGACAAAAAATTTTTAAGTTGATCACTGTCAAAAAAAGTTCCGCGACGATGTCCCAAGGATGACAGCAGCAATGACAGTGTTCTTAATATGACAAATTAAGTTTTGATTAATGACATTAATGTTTATTTTTTTTAATCAGTGTATACAACCACTAGTCAACAAAATTAATTTAACATGGCAAAGATGAATGAACATTTATATATTGATTTAATAGATTTATAGCATTTTGAAAAAAATTTTTAATGGATTTATTGCATTTTGAAAATCAAATTATTTACTTGAATTTTTAATGTTATTATAACCTAATGATGCTATGTAAAAGTTTGTAACAGAAAATAGTGTTTGTCAACTTGTCACTTTCTTGGTATAGAAAACACATTTTTACCGAAATCAGTCAAAATGGATTTATTGCGTTTTGAATCCAAACTCTTTATATCTAGTATCTCTTTCATGAATGAAATGGGTAATTTTTCTATATCGGTTAATAGTTATAACTATTATATAATAATAATAATAGTAGTTATTATTAAAATTATTATTATTAGGGTTAAGTGTGATACTAGTTTATTAAATCAGTTCATGATCTTGATCGGTTTATTAAATCAGTCCATGATCTTGATCGGTTTATTAAATCAATTCATGATCTTGATCGGTTTATTAAATTAATTTATGATCTCGATCAGTTTATTAAATCAGTTCATGATCTCAATCAGTTACTAAATCAGTTCACGATCTTGATCGATTTATTAAATCAGTTTATTAATTGGTTTATTAAATCAGTTCATGATCTCGATCAGTTTATAAAATCAGTTCATGATCAGTTTATTAAATCAGTTTATAATTTTGATCGGTTTATAAAAAATAGTTATAACTATTATATAATAATAATTATAATAGATATTATTATTAATAGGGTTAAGTGTGATACTTAACTTAGCTATATGCACAGGTTAATTAAGATAAGCTCTGTTTTAATGACAAAAAGCATCTTGCATATTGAAAACGCCACGCTTAATTTGCATTTGTAATGTTTTGTGAATGCAAATCGGAAAACAAAATGCTTAAAAAAATACCAGCTACTGATGCTAACATGGTCAATACCTTACATGTTTTTTTTTACCAATCATTAGATCCACCAAATATTAGGGTTAAACATGAGCACAACAACTTATCTTTACTGTGGTATTTTGTGTTCGTCTTAGGGTTCTCTATGAATGGAAAGTCTAGGGGATCTAAAACTGGATTCCAACAAATCATCATTCATTACAAAACAAACCATCAGCTGACAATAAATACAAACTCTATTAATTATAATGATGGCCAGAATAATGTTCAGTATCTGTGGGGCCAGGAACCTACTCATCATCATCAAGAGGGGTAAATAGCAGTTACACCAAAATAAGTGTTTTACTAAATATTCAGTTTTCTGTATTATAATTACTTTATCTCAACAGTATCATATTGATTCTGCGGGACAATGAAATGGATGTTACGATTGGAAGTATCCGTGTTGTTATTGTACTTCATAAGAAACGTGGGGATGTGTTTCTTTGGCCTGCGGTTTGGCAACAACCAAAAGATGTCACTTTGGCAGGTATTTTAGGTAAGAAAGTAACAAACTGTGTAAATAATTACAAATTAACATCCAAACACAACATGTATGAATATAACCAAAATGTCTGTGATGTAATCACAATATCTGTGGATAATATTTAAGGAAAAGACAAAATTTCGTATGAGGAGATTCAAGGGTCAACTCTAAAGATAATGGACAATGATGTGAAAGCGTCATGGTACATATAAATATTCAAGTGTTTTTATATGATGTCATTCATTTATCTAATAGAAAAATGTATCTGCTAATAGGGATGAAATGCCAGACTACAGATTTCCTTCAGCTCCAGTCGTCAGATGTTGGGTTGTGCCGTTCCAGGCTGTGATGAACGGAGAGATTTCTGATTTTACTGTTACTCACCTGTAGAGTTCACAGCATGTGTATGTGATATAATAAAGAGCATACCTTAACCATTTGCCTCTTTGCTTCTCAAAAATCTGCTTGATTTTATCCATGTGCTTATCTGTCTTCACTGAAGTCAAACCAATGCCTCTTGCAGTTGGACACATATTTTACTGTATTCACAAAATAACAATAAAATCTACAAAGCAATAATGTGCCGCAGCCATCTGTGTGATGTTTGCTGGAGTTTTATAGATGTTCTACTGTAAATCTCTAGCAATATTATATAGGTTTATATTGGTTAAATATGAGGAGCTCAAATACAAAAGCCACCTCTGCCAATAATGAGATAATGATATTAATGTTCTCTACACGTATTATACATTCTTCAAATACTACTTTATCCCAGCCGCAGGTCATTCAGAAATAAAGTTTGTTGGCAGACTCCATTAAGAGTATGAATAATAAACAGTTGTGCATCTGAACTCTTCATATACTACAGTACTTGTACTTTTTGTAGTAGGCCAAAATATGCATGACTTGGATATAAAACATATATAAGACATCATTTATGTATTAACAATATCACCCCTTCTTACAGAATTATATAAGGATTATTAATTATAAATCAAATCATAGTGATTCATGAATTAAAGTTTAGCATTTGACGTTGTGTTTGAGTCTGCAGATACACAGACTAAATGATATATGTGACATTATCTCAGTGCTCTGTCCTTTGCCCCTATGTTTTATACTGATTTGCACTGTAAACTTGAGTTTATGACCTGTAAAAAACACCTACTGTATATCTCGGTCCAAAGACTTCAACTTCGATTCTGTGTATTTGACTGAAAATCTCTGTATTAGCATTAAAATATATGAAGAAAAATCTGATTTTACCACAGTTTCATTGTAGGCTTTTATAATATCGAACTCTCATGCAGGCTGGGAAAAAGTACAGAAACTCAAAGAAAGTATACAGAGCAGTGAGCAACCTTGTTTTTGGAAGGTCTTATCGATTGACCGACACTGACAATTCACTAAGTGAGAAGTTAAACAAAGCTCCTTGTGTAAATCCATGCGTCATTAAGGTCAAAGGCCATTTGCCTTGCCTCGCCTCTCCCACTATTAAACTACTGTAGATCTTGGTTTAAAGCACAGTATGACACTCATACTCAAACTCAAATGTTACCTTAAACGTTCAAGTGGACTGATACTCTGGAGTTTGAAGATCTAAATGGATTATCTTTCTCAAATTCAAGAAAAGTCAGGAAATTCCTCGACTAGATCTGCGATCACATGCAGGCAAGTACATTTGCCATCATTTTAATTATTTATGAATTATTAATGAAAACATTTTTTTCTTTCTCTTGAGAGAATTTAACCAGGTGTTTCTGATGTTGCTCTGAGTCTTGCTGTAATCATTAACTGATGATAACAGCATTCCAGACTATTATACCAACATAACTGGATTACTACTACTATGTAATATTGTGAAGTCATTTTTGCGACTTACTGTTTTCTACATAAACTCATAACTCATAATACTGAGCTGAGTTCATGTCAAAGATTGAAATTAAAGTAAAATCAATGATTGAATATCACAATTAGATTATAAGACTTTAGCCTGGATTTCACAAATAATGCATAAAATGTACACTGTTTAGTTGGGTTTAAATCATTTTAATGTTTTGTAATAGCAGGAAAACCTGCTAAGTTTAAGTTATAAACAAGCAACTAAAAGTATTTGTACAACATTTAGAGCAGTTTACCAAACATACTTTTGAAGACTCCCTTAGCCCAATCAGGTATAACTTCATGACCACAATGCTGGATATTATTTAATTTGATCAAAGACTATAGATATAAAATTTACTACTATGAGTAAAAACCTGATTTTAATAGGAATTTCATTTTTTTATCTTGAACACATTGCACATATTATTTGCTTAAATCTTGATTGCTTTATCAAATTGGTTTATAATCTTGCTAGGTTTATTAAATCAGTTTATAATCTTGATTGCTATATTAAATCAGTTCATAATCTTGATTGGTTTATTAAATCATTTCATGATCTCGATCTGTTTATTTAATCAGTTCATAATCTTGATTGGTTTATTAAATCAGTTCATGATCTCGATCTGTTTATTAAATCAGTTTACCTAATCGATTTATTAAATCAGTTCATGAACTTGATCAGTTTATTAAATCAGTTCATGATCTCAATCGGTTTATTAAATCAGTTCATGATCTCGTTCGGTTTATTAACCAAGTTCATGATCTCAATCGGTTTATTACATCAATTCATGAACTCGATTGGTTTATTAAACCAGTTCATGATCTCGATCTGTTTATTAAATAATTTTTCTTAATTGGTTTATTAAATCAGTTCATGATCTCGATCGGTTTATTAAATCAGTTCATGATCTCGATCGGTTAATTAAATCAGTTCATGATCTCGATCGGTTAATTAAATCAGTTCATGATCTCGATTAGTTTATTAAATCAGTTCATGATCTCAGTCGGTTTATTGAATCAGTTTGTGATCTTGATTGATTTATTAAATCAGTTCATGAACTCGATCGGTTTATTAAATCAGTTCATGATCTCGATCGGTTAATTAAATCAGTTCATGATCTCGATCGGTTTATTAAATCAGTTCATGATCTCGATCAGTTTATTAAATCAGTTCATGATCTTGATTGGTTTATTAAATCAGTTCATGAACTCGATCGGTTTATTAAATCAGTTCATGATATTGATCTGTTTATTGAATCAGTTTGTGATCTTGATTGGTTTATTAAATCAGTTCATGATCTCGATCGGTTTATTGAATCAGTTTGTGATCTTGATGGGTTTATTAAATCAGTTCGTGATCTCGATCGGTTTATTAAATCAGTTCATGATCTCGATCAGTTTATTAAATCAGTTCATGATCTCCATCGGTTTATTAAGTCAGTTCATGATCTCGATCAGTTTATTAAATCAGTTCATGATCTCCATCGGTTTATTAAGTCAGTTCATGATCTCGATTGTTTTATTAAATCAGTTTATGATCTCGATCAGTTTATTGAAGCGGTAACACCTTACAATAAGGTGGTATTTGTAAACATTAATTAAATGCCTTAGCTATCATGAATGAACAATAACCTAACTGAAAAGTGTTACCAGTTTGTAATCTTGATCAGTTTAAGTTATAAACAAGCAACTAAAATTATCTGTTCCACATTTAGAGTAGTTTACCAACCTTTCATTTGAGAACTCCCTTAAAATCTTTACCATTTTATTAAATCAAGATCAGATGATCAAGATCAAAATTTAATTATCGTTTTTTTATATTTTTAGGTTCTTACTTTCGCACAGTGTTTGGTGATCACTTCGTGAATATGTATAGTGCTTTCAAAACAATCCAGAAACTATTTATAGAGACACAAGATGAATAACACATAACATTGTGTTACATGTACAATACTTCTGGACACACCATTATGGTAAACCCCTCCAGCAAGTTGGACAACAATTCTGTTCATGGACCAAATGATGTTGAGCAAGTGTTAGTACCCATATTTGATACCTTCATCCTAGTGACTGGTGTGGTAGGACACATATTGGTTCTTATCATCATCTGTCGTACCATGCGCAAAGGACGTGGACAGACTAATGGAGGCAGGACAGGAGGAATACAAGAAACAAATGCAAACGGAACCGATGTTCTTCTTCTGTCATTAAGTGTGGCCGACCTTCTGCTGCTTTCCTGCCTTCCTTATCACACGGTTGCAATTGCGACCCACCACTGGCCCTTTGGGAGCTTCATGTGTAAATCTGTGAGCTTCCTAAGTGCGATGTGTACCTCTGCCAGTGCCTTCACACTGGCTGCTTTGGCGTTTGGTCGGTTCCTCATTGTGGTGCACCCATCAAAAGCGTATCGATGGCGCAGAGAAGGCCGATTGAAAATAATAGCTGGTGCATTGTGGATACCTGCTATAGTCCTTGCATCGCCTCAGTTTGCATGGCGGATGGTGATTTCAGGGCCTGAAGCCCGTGAGGACCTGGCATGTTTTAATTTCCTATCCGATAAAGGCCAATTGGCATATGGAGTGTGTCACTTTCTACTGGCCTTTGCCTTTCCACTTGGGATCATTGTAATAGCCTATGCCAAGATCTACCATTTCCTTAAAAAGACCAGACAGAGCCGAATAAGCCAGGCGGACCGTTTGGAACAATATCATGTGAAGGTAACCCAAACATCAGCTATGTTAGTGCTGGCATTTGCATTGTGCTGGCTGCCTTCATATGGTTTAATGTTTGCCCAGATAACTGAGAGTGATGCAACTTTACCTCGCTTGGGACCTTTTGCTACCTTCGCTCGCATCATGGCAACCTCGTCTACTGTGGCCAATCCTATTCTATATGTTTTTATGTCAGAAAAATTCAGGAAGGAACTAATAAATCTGGGTCAAGAATGTTGTAAAAGCAGAGATAATATTTTATCCCTTTCATAAAAAGTTGTTTACAAACCTGAATCTGTAAGTGTTAACAGATAATTTTTTTATTATTTAAGTATAAGGGATGACATGAAAGCTTAAAAAAGTTGAGACTATTTTACACTGTCAGGTAAAAGTACAAAAAATGTCACCGTAATAAAAATGTCCTAATAAGGAGCCAATATGGCCTCTAATATGCACCTTTTAGGTACAAAAGTGCACTTTTTGAAAGGGTTCCACGCCCAGTGACCTCTTTTTCTACCGTTTTACAGAGACTAATACACATTAACTGCTTCAGTTATATTGAATTGGTTAGAATACACTGTTACTTTGTACATATTTTAAATATTTTGTGTCAATACAACTGCAGATCCAAATGTTTTTTTGTTTATCACAAGGGGTGCAGTACTCAGAGTTTAATGTGAAACTCACCAAAAGAAATACTTTTGTTTCAGTTTGCAAACCCAAAATTGGCAATATGGTTATATCCTACATGTACATTAAGGTGCGGTTTCCCGAACAGGGATTAGTTTAAGCCAGGACTAGACCTGAGTTTAATTGGGAAATATAACTAGTTTGAACAAACATGTCTTACTAAAAACATTACTTATGTGCATTTTGATGCAAAACAAAAGGCACTGATGTATTTTAAGATATGTCAGTGCAAGATGTTTTGGGTTTGGACAGCTTTTACATTTACTTTAGTCTAGGACTAGTCTAATCCCTGTCTGGGAAACCGCCCCGTAGAGTACTGATATTAATACTGTAATATTATAATATAGAATATATAAAAATATAAATAAATATATATGCACATGCAAATGTTTTTTAAATACATACATGTGTATTTTTACACTGTAAAAAATACTTTGCTGCCTTAACATTTTTTGTTTAATCAACTCAGATTTACAAGTCATGTCAACAGAGATGAGTTGTCACAACTTATAAAATATAGTTGAGAAAAGTCAACTTAATTTTATAAGTTATAACAACTAACTCACCTGTAGTTATAACAACTCATCTCTTGTCAAGATAAATAATAGTAAGTTAAAATGACTTGTAAATCCGAAATGATTCAACAAAAAAATTTAAGGCAGCAAAGTATTTTTTACAGTGTACATACATAATCATTACATGCATCACACACACACACACAATATAATATGCTAAAAATCACTTTTATTTTGTATGCAATTAATCACGGTTAATCTTTGCCCAGCACTAGATTAAATACATTAAAAATGTAGGTCCATATTCTAGTATTTTTAATTTGTTTACAAAATTATCTTATTACAACTGTAAAAAATCTTTTTGCACTTAAATTAAAACTTATATTTTTAAGTTTAATCAACAAGTCATTTTAACTGTACTGACTAGTGATGAGTTGCTGTATCTTATAAATAAAGTTGACATAACTAAAGCAAATGTAACTTTTATTTATTACTGTAAGTTACAGCGACTCATCACTAGTCAAGCTAGTTGAAATGACTTGTAAATCCTAGTTGATTAAACTTAAAAATGTAAGATCAAAAATATTTTTTATTGTACCAATGCCAAATTTACAGTAAGTCTGTATTTAAGACTGCATGCAGTTTATATTGTACGGCATATAACCAATAATTGGATAAATATTGGACAGAACCAACTGTTGGGTTTTAAATACACATATGCTGGGTTGCTGCAATGTAAAAAGTGAAAAGTTGGATCAACTTAAAAAAATTACTTTAGTTTGAAACTGTTTTTTTTTCAACTTAAATTACCAAAATGTTACCATTTTAAGTAATTTTTTAGTTAATCCAACTTTTCACGTTTAACAGTGTGTTTCCCAAACATGGATTGAAACATCCCAGCATAAATTTTTTTTAAACCCAACAATTGGTTCTATCCAGCATGCATTACTCAAAAGTATCTATTAAAAAATGTATTGACAGATCATTTTTTTAAAACCAAATGTAAGCCACACTCCACTTAGTAGTAAATGCAAATTGTATGTTACTTGAAATGTGCTTTATTACATTTGGTGATTCAACCACTTAAGCATTTACTTGAAAGAATAAATGAACCATCAAAATATATCAGATGACACTTTTTTTGCTTTGAACTCTATATCTGAGTAACAATAAAATCAGAAATGTTTCTGTTCATCACATCATCGAACGGCACAAGCCAACAATGGACATTAGGAGTTGAATGCTTTGTGGAGTCTTTCAGATAGACCCTATACAATAAATGGACACAAGTTTAATTAAATACATTAAATACAGAAACAAATACAGGACATTATGCTCTGAAAACACAGCACATATCTTAAAAAAATATTATGAAATCAAGTGTTTTGTGGTTTTTACACATACTTTTTAAACTGATGACTCTTCCTGCACTACACAGAGTTTTGTCCAATGCTCTGAATGATAATATACCCTCAAGGTTGCCAGGTCCCCCCCCCCAATTACTATTCAAACTAGCCCAATCTTGAAATTATCCAGGGTTTTCTGCACATCTGCTAAAATTTGCCTTCCTGGGCCTACATATCACAATATTAGGGTACCTTCAACCCACAGACGTAAAAAACAGACTGCAACAGCTAACACGGGAAACCGTGGACTTGACAACCCTGCCCACCCCTTACTGTAAAATCACTTGTAAATGACCAATTCCTGGTATTATATTAATGGCTGTCTATGGCATGTGCCCTGCACACATTTTAAAACAAAATGCTAGAAAAAAATCTTCAAAAAAATCTTCCCAAACTGTTATTTGTGGCAGGACCCTTTCAAAATGTACACATGTACACCCAAAACTTAATATTAGTACATCAGAGTTAAACATTAGTTTAAAAGGTTCAAAAGGTACATATCACCTAAATTAGGATATTTAGGGTACAGGCCCAGTGACAGCTTGGGACAATTTTTTTACCATTTTTTCTAACAGCAATTTAATTCCATGGTGTTTAAAATCTTAACTTTCAGGAAATTCAATTAGCCTGTGTGTATTTTTATCACTTACCATCTTACATTCACATTCTTGTCCATAATCTTTAGAGTTGGATTGTTGAATTCATGAGCCTTTTCATATGAAATATTGTATTTGCCTGTAATATTATCAACTGATATTGTGATTTGTTTCCAGGTCAGTAAATAAGAGTGTCCCAAAAATTTTATTCTCATAAAAAGGTGAATCTTACCAAAAATGCCTGTTGGGCTGCCATCTTGTGGATATTGTTGAACAGCAGGCCACAGATACACACGCCCTTCATTCTTATGAAGAAGAACGGAGACACTGAAATCCCCCATGCTAACATCGATTTTATTGTGCGTTAGGATCAGATCCACACTGTTGATACAGAATAACTCATTAGTGAACTTTTCTTTTGATTATAGGAAATGCATGAAAAATAACCATGGTGTTACTAGCCTGTAATACAGTTTTTTTTTCTGCATACCATTGTGTCATGGTTTAAATATGCTATCTGCAAATAGCTGAATTATGGTCACATAGGGTGACCAGACGTCCAGTTTTTCCCAGGACAGTCCCGTATTTCAACTCTAATTTTAGTGTCCCGACTTATTATGAAAAAATCATATTTTGTCCCGTATTTCATTAATAATAATAATTATTGTTTTATTTTTATTTATTTTTTTGCTGAGTGATAGCGTGAGTACTTGAAGTCTCCTCTCATATGAAAATAGCCCTATAAAAATAAAAAGTAAAAGCAAATCGCATTATAGTATATTTTAGAGAACAAAAGTACCATCCAATCACAATTCCCTAAATCAACTTGATGTTGGTGAGCGGAATCCGACGTCACCTGCAGTTAAGTGTAGTAGAGAGCACGGAGGAGCTTGACTCGGGTGCAAAGATGTCAAAGACGCATGCGTGTACATTTAATGAGGATCTTCAAAAATAGTTTAAATTTCTCAAAAGAGAGTCACTATCAGATGCAAGCAAATTAAGATGCAACATTTGCGGCGCTCGCTTTTCCATTGCTCACGGAGGCCGCGCCGACATTACGCAGCAAATGCACACAAAAAAACACATGGACACTGCTAAAAGTAAGTGTGCTATTCCAAATGTCAGTGAATTTTTGCATATCATTCTGTTATTCATGGGCACAGTTTTTGGTCAGCTGACTGCACTGCAAAATTAATTAAGAAATTGTATGATCCAAAATTTTCTTCTGCTCGCACTAAATCTGCAATTTTATATACAGTAAGTCTACATATTTTTTTACATAGTTAATAATATTATCAAGTGTAAACTACTTGTTTGTGTTCATTGGGAGTTGTGGGTCTGTGGGTCCTTTGTCTGTCCCATATTCCACTCTGAGAAATCTGGTCACCCTAGGTCACCATAGTAAAACCATGGTTCATTTATATAATTTTTTTGTAATATAGGCAAAAAACTGCCACAGTATTTACCCATCAGTGTAAGATAGGGCAAAGTTCTGGCCCCACAGTAAGTCAACATTGTCCTTGTCATTACGGTAACTGATGGAGTTTGTGGTTATTGTGAGATTATGGGTCTTTTTATAATGAAAGGCAATTTTAGAAAATCCTGTTTCAGTTGTCTGGGATTCTCCATTCATATAAAACTCTATGGATGCATAGAAAAAGCCATGAAACATTAAAAAACAAACATGCATTTGATTAATAAAGGTTGGCACGTAGTGGAAAAAATACTGTTGTCTGACCTCTAGAGGAATCCTCCAACAGTCTGAGTTTGTGATGAAGAAGAACATCAAAACAAAGTGGTTTAGACTGACCATCAGCAGGCAGCATGAAACGATTACTGTTAAATCCAGCTAGGACAACACAGCCATTTAAATAAAATGAAATAAAATAATATCACATAAAATAAATTATTGCATTAAAAAAAGTTGTAATGTACCTGCAAAATAAAATGAAGCATGAAACACGGGCCTTTTGAGGTGAAAATCATAGTCATCATGGCTGACTAAAGCAAACAGAAAGTACAACAAATGAAAATCCAAGTAATGTATTGCTTTGGATTTTAAGACATACTATAGATTTTCCTTTACCAAAGAAAATAATGAAAGAAAAAATAATTAAATAATAAACAATACTACAGAGGTTTACTTAAACAAAGCAAACATTTGGGGGGCATACCTGGACTTCTTGGGAAATCTAAAGGAATTCCTTCTGTATATAAAAAATTACAAATGTAATAACATTATGTATTCTGTTTAAGCACTATAGCTGTAAGCGAATTATAAAAGAAATTTTCTTTATCTACAATATGACTTACATTCATATTACTGTAAGGTTGTCGTTTCATTACTTACCTTCACAGTCACTAGGTGTCAACCAAAGCATGTCACATGTTAAACTTGGTGCTCCTGAATGTATACTCTGGCTTCCTACTGTATAAAAATGAAAAGTAAGAATGTGTTTATATATATTTATGTGGTATGCTATGGTGATATACATTGCATTCCAAAAGTATTCAGACCCTCTACACTTTTCTGATCCGTTCTGTTATATGTTGCAGCCTGATACTACAATCGATTAAGTTCTTTTTTTTCATTAATCTATTCTCATACCCCATAATTATATAATGAAAACAATATTTTAGAAATGAATTCTAGCGGTGTACTAGTGTTCTCATAAAAAACTATGAGATAACACAAATGTGCAGTTGTGACGACGACACAGCACTTCGTGATTGGTCCCCTCACTGATGACAACGATCACGTGTGTTTCAAGTTTAATCCAACCTTCAGTTCCACTAATAAACATTATAAATTCTTGTTTTTCTTACAGGTAAAACACGTTTATATGCATGCATATGTTATATTGTTTCGTGTAATTAAAATAAAAAATGAAAATAATAAACTCTATTGGTATTTTATTAATGTAGGCTTGTTTCCCGTTATTGTTGGGCATACAGTATAGGCTAAGCAGCTATTAAAATATTAAATATAAAATGTTTCTGGTTACAACTTTTTATTAAAAAGTTTGTTTTTATCAAATTCACCATCTAATTCACTTCATTCGCGATAAAAAAAGGAATCACGACACACGTCACTACGGCAAACAACAGGTGCAGGGGCGTAGCACAAGGTCACGGGCCCCTAAGATGTGTTTAATCAAACCAAAGCAAGCATATTATTGCTAATTTTAGATATTATAGCCTATTCATTTAAAATTAAACATGTTTCACGTTATACAATCTAACTACAAAAGAGTCAAGTTTTAAATAGGAAAAATATCGAAACTCTGGCTATTTTTTAGCACGATGCTATTGGTCTAATCAGATTCAATGGATTATGATAAGCTATGCTAAAAGTGATACTGCCAGACCCAGAGATCGGCTGAATGGATTCCAAAATGGTAAAAATCTAATATTTAACTCTATGGGAGCTGGAAAATTAGTATATTTTCAAAAAAGTGGAGATGTTTTTTAAACAGTATTTAAGTAGATCATATCTATTCTGGGCTCTTATTGGCTGTTTTTCCTTAATTATTTTGTACAAATCATCCATTTCTAAAACAGGTTTTACATTTCGCTGTGTAAAAAGAAAATATGTTGGCACAATCATTTTTGTAATTGCAAGCTATTTATCAAAATATTTGATATATCCCACTTTACAGGTTGTTTTAAAGTGCGTCTTGCAGGTTAACCACCACTGTCGATTAATGGGTACATAAATCACTCAAGATATGTGTATAATTTTTAAAATGTCTCAAAAATGGTCTTAAAGACCACTTTTTTTATGTTTTTGGTATTAACGGTTTTTTTACGCAATTCTGCGATGACGTCACGTTGGGGAGAAGTGAAGGAAGCCTCAGCCAGAGCCATAGAGATAGATGAGACATTTATTGCTGTTTAATACTTACGTATACAATTTGGAAATCATATATACATCGTAGTAAATATATAATGTGTTATACTGCAAAGTTACCATGATAATTATTATTTATGATATCTGTGGAAATAAATAAAACTTCGCAAATCTGCTGATTTGATCCATTCATGTCCTGACCACCAGGCTAGAGATTTTTAAACATCCTTAATCCACACTTACTAGTCTATCAAATAATATCTCAAATATATTGTTTTGTGAAATAAAAGAATGCTTTGTTATATTGTTTATGCGATAACGAATCACACGATCATTTTATACGCAGCAGCAGTCAGCAGCTGCAGCATACTCAGATCCGACCGCATACATACTGTAATAAACAGGCGTTCAGCGGCTTTTTACATCACGACAGACTATGCCATTTGAGGAGGAACCGCTCATTGATCACCGTATTTTTATAAATCCTGTACATGTTTGGACCTGCCGAACAGGTTGAGGACTTTCATATACTTTGTTTAGCAGAGAGGTTGAGCAGTTTGACCAGCGGGCTGCGGGAACCGGACGCATATCACGCCGCCAGACTGTGTTAACTCGAAATGTATAACTATTATCAGATCGACCCACCGGGAGCGTCCCGAGTCTCTCGATTGCCATTCCGCTACTGGTTGTAAGAAAGTGAGTGCGTTTGGGTCGCTGGTCCCCGCGAACAGATGTGACGTGCCTCACTCACCTTCCTGGATTAGAGACATGCTGCCAAAACCGTTTGTGCTGAAGATCGCATAAAGTTACACCCATTTCAGGCAGGATCATCCCCCTCAAGCCAGCATGCACGAGTATGTTAATTGTTTGTTTACTTTCTACACGAAGATATGCTAACGTTATGCTATCTGGCTGTCTGTCTGCCTATCTCTCTATACTAGCCTATCCATCTGTCTGTCTGTCTGTCTGTCTGTCTGTCTGTCTGTCTGTCTGTCTGTCTATCTATCTATCTATCTATCTATCTATAATCTGCGCTATCAGAACTGTACTTTACTCGTCTTTCTATAGTCATTCTCAATGCTCTCAATGCAGCTTTGGTAAATTCTCTCCCCAGCGTGACGTCATACAGTGCGTTGTGGGGGAAAGGAGAATCATTGCAAACCGCTGTACTTTTTCATACTTTTTCGGGTTTTGTGATACCCAACAACATAAAATACAATGGATAACAGTTTAAATGTTTATTATCAACAAGCAAATTGCACAAATTCGTTGAAAAATTTTACCTGCAAATCGCCCTTTAAGATCATGCAAAACATTTTATTGAAGTGACCCTAAACTTTTAAAAAGTTGTGTGTATATATTTATTACAACCATTTGATTATTTTGTTTAAATCATAGTTTGATGGTTTCTATTCAGTTGTATTTTTTTGCCAAATTGTTAGGAAAAACTATTGTTTAAACATTTAACTATATATTTATGTAATAGGAGTAGGGATTTTCATTTATAAGGCAGTTTACCTTTCTGTGTAACCCAGTAGTTCTGTGGCCTGGTAACAAACATAGATGTGAGAGGTGTAACAAACTGATATTTGAGTGAAAGTTTGAGAGCCTCTTCTTTTGGACTTTCAAGAAGAACCCAGCGAGAGAGGGAGAGAGAGAGAGAGAAAAATCAATTTATTAACATTTCAACATTTCAAAATATTAAAATGTCTACATCACACTTACACACTCTAGAAATTATAAAAAAAATAAAACCAATTTTTCATCATCATCCATATCACAAAGAACATTGGCAATGGTCCATTTATCAAGGCTTGCAAGTTATTATCAATTTATAGTAGGCATACTCTATTTTAAACCTACAAAATCTCATAGACCTCTTTTGACCTTTTTTTTATTATATTCTTCCTTGAAAGCCATCTAGAAAGTTTAGCCACTCCAAAGACAAAATTCATCAACATTTGTTTTTGTTTCTTATTGACAGAATACTTTGGTCCAAAAATAAACAAAGGAAAAGAAAAACATTCTTCCCAAAGAAAACACCATTGTTTCGATAAATTGAACAAAAATCCCAACCTGTAGCAACCACAAAACGAATGTATCAATGTTTCATTTGGGAGCAAAATGGAAAATCAACACTCTGATAAGGATCTATATGGGCAACATGTTTATTGGTAGCAATAGCCCCATGGATTATTTAAGCAATATCGCTCGAGTAGGAGTGTGATATAGCTCTATATCATCACGGCTGTGATTAGGCCAGAGGCACGAGGCCGTAGGCCGAGTGCCGGAGGCAATCACAGCCGTGATGATATAGAGCTATATCACACGACTCCGAGAGCGATATTGCTTTTATACAACAGTTCGACGGCACACGTTTGAAAAACGAAAACTAAAAAACAACAACAGAGTTATTTTAAAAGCCTCTTTGTTTGAGAACTACTTCTTCCGCCACGGATTTGAGGGCGGCCAGAATGACAGGTAAAACTTTCGGCTGCTTTGAAGCTCATAACAACTCAATGGACGGAAAAGCCGTTTCTTTATATTACCGTTTCTTGGTCACAAAGTGTAGTTTTAAGATTAGTTTAGTCGAGAATGTATATGTATTATATTTAAATCTGCAGTCGATTAGTAAAGATAGCGCCTGTTTGAACGAGTGCTTACTGAGATTCGGTACGAATGAGAACCAAAGCATGAGCGGACGTGAGTGTTCACTCGCCCCGCTGACCACCGCCCTCTCTGGGCTACATCTCTGACAGAGATACCCTGGCTCTCATGTTGGCCTTGTTTGTTTATGATCGTCAAAATGAGATCAAATCAGCAGTATTTGGTGTCATGATCAAACTATTTCTTGTTTTTTTATTCATATTTAGTGTCTTTTGTGTTGTTATTGTTTTGGCGCGAGGTAAAAGTTAATAAAACTATACTTGTATAACGTTACTATTGCTTTCTCATTTATTCTTAACGCGATACGAGCACTCGATTATTATTATTAAACTTTGTTCCTGTCAGTACTATACAAAATGGTTTTTTATAAGTGTCAGAGAGATGTTTTTGCATGCTGCTTATAAATATACCAGTGGCGATATCTCATAACATGTTTTAATAGTCACGCCACGATAAAGTAAATGATCGATGTCCACATTTAAAAGCTGCAGTGCTTACCTGCATTTCCACGGTGTTTTCGCGTTCTGATAAAAGATATAGCTCCAGAAAAAAACGAGTGTTTATATTCCTCTTTCCAAGTGTTAATCGTCCACACGATGTGACAAGACATTTCTCCCATTAACTTTAACGTAACATCCAAGAGCGCTGATCTTTGACAGAATAATTACTTCCGATTGGGGATTCACAGACTGATTTATGAGCTAGTAAACTAATGAGACACACGGAGAGTGATTCAAAACAGCGCGTCTGTGTTTTTCCATTCAGAGATGAGCCTGCTTAGGACCTCCATTCACTAGGTGGCGGAATGATACGAAAGGTGATGCGGTTTCAGTGCCGTTATCAGCACAATATCGCATAGCTCTTAGCCAATCAGATTCGAGAACCAGAAAGAACTGTTGTATAATCTACATTGGAGATCACCAGTTCTTTTATTAATTGGCAATTTATATAAATATCTCCAACAGCCTTTCACGGGCTGCTCACCACCTTGATGATTTAATTTCTTTCAGTGATTTCATATGGAGTAAAATATATGTCTCTTTTTTGTCCAACTCTTCAAAAACACCCAACAGTACATTAGAAAAGAAAAAAAAACTATTTTCTAAACCAAAGCATTCTTCGACAGTTGAGGAAACATCAAGCACTGGGAAAATATAATCACAACCATCCTCCCAATGACAAAGAGTATCATAGTCATTGGCAAAATGCTTTAGGGGCAGTTTCTCCGACAGTGATTAGACCAGTCCTAAACTAAAATAAATGTAAGAGCTGTCACAACTGAAAACAACTTGCGCTAACATATCTTAAAATACATCAGTGCTCTTTGTTTTGCCTCAAAATACACACAAGTAATGTTTGTTAAAACTAGTTATATTTCCTAATTAAACTAAGGCCTAGTCCTGGTTTAAGATAATCCCTGTCTGGGAAACCAGCCCTTAGTGTCTGCGGTAGTGATTCATAGACTTCATCCACAAGTTTTTTAATCAATCGTTCAGATCTTATATTAGCCAGATGCCCCAATTCTGCAATGAATGAGTTTATAGCTTTAAGTAAATGTGACCAGTCACGGAAAGTAGAGACATAAGTCGGGAATTTTTAGTTATTCACATATTTTGAAAGTGCAGTTTCTAAGCTTTCCAACGATGTCTAACACATGGAAATCTGATAAGATTTGGAAAAGTTGTGGTCATTTGAATTTAGGAACTCAGGAAAACTCAAACCGAGTAAATACAGAAAGAAAAGTTGACACTTTTCCCTGCCGGGAGAGACAATAGGGCTCATTTACATCTCATTTAGCTAAGCCATGCCCCTGTAAAGCCGTTTCTAGCATCATATGTAGTATTTTGTGACAGAAGTCCGGATGACAACATGCAAAAATAAACAGGACTTTTTACCTTTGTGTTGATCACAAGTTAAGTCCAGTCTGTTTCAGACGTGTGAATCATCCAATGACCATTTTTGTCCACAAATGCGGACCAAATTTTTGGACCAAAATGTATTTTCGATGCTTCAACACATTCCAACTGACCCACTGATGTCACATGGACTACTTTGATGATGTTTTTATGACCTTTCTGGACATGGAAACCGTACATAGATTTTCAATGGAGGGACAGAAAGTTCTCTGACTAAATCTCTTCTGAGTTTAGAACGACATAAGGGTAAGTCATTAATTACATTATTTTCATTTTTGGGTGAACTATCCTTATTTAGTAGTCACGCTGTTCCCTTTGGGGGTGGAGGCGAAAACAAAAGCTTATACAGTATGTAAATACACACAGACAATGAGGCCCCACTGCACGCTAGAATCTCCGGAAAAACAAGCCGATTTCAACCACAAAATGTACGCTTTTAAATATACAAAAACTGCTATCTCAAACATGGAGATGCTTCTTCGTGATCTCAATGAACAGATTCTGCAATAACACGAAAATCACAAATGTTGAAAAAAAACTTTGTTACCTTAACCCATCATGTCTCCATTTCAAACCACCAGGTAAACAAGGTATTAATTCCCTTTCCCAATTTCCAACTCGCAAAGCCTCACTTTGCAGAGAAAGGGGGGAGAGACATTTCTCATTAACTAAAATTTAGTGTCTGGACAACTTACTCTTTATCCAGAAGTTGTTTCACTCTAAGGTGGGCCCACAGTCTTTCCATAAAATCTTTAGGTAGGACATCAGTTACATCTTTTGTTATTACAGCATCATGGTACGTCACCTTATTGCCTTTCTGCACCAAAGAATAAAAAAGTGCAATCCCAAATTTCACTTCCACCTTGGGTTCATAAGCTGCTTTGAAAACAAAGTGACCCATCACCTCTGTCAAATTGCTTAAATATGATCTGTCATTTTGCAAGAAAATCTATGTGAACAGATATAGGCCAGGATCTTACTGATATTGCGATGACTTCAGTGCTGATGCTCTCCACATTGTTGTCTGTAATTTTACCGGATACCACAATTTCGGAGCCGTTGGAGTACAAGGTAAAATTGGTCTGGGTAAGATAAGAGACTCCTATGTAGTTAAGTTGAATATCAGTTAGGAGTGGGACGGCAACTTCATCATAAAAGCCCTACCAAACAAATAAAGAGTTAAATACGCTTCAATACACGGCATAATTCAGCATTGTTGGTGTGTTTACAAATGATTCACTGTTTTGCACCTGCAGCTGTAGATCGGCATCATAATCCTCATATATTCTGCGGGCAACTCCATTATTTTCCAGTGACATTTTTGTTAGGAAATCAAAACTCACATCATATCCGAAACCAAGACAATAGAGGGGAAACTTTGACCCAATGGCCTTTCTCACATTAGACATTATTCTTGTTAAATATTTTTCACCTGTAAGAGATGAAGAGGTTTTTAAAATTCGGATTAAGGACTTGAACGCACTGTAGACATAACATCAAGTGCGGCTCGTCTGAAAGTGGGGCAGTGCCCCACCAAAATATCAATCCTTTTGAAAATATAAAACTCTAAATAAACTTAATCAAATCTAAAGTTGTAAATGTGTCTAATATATTTTTGGAGTTTCTAGATTATTTTAAGTCATAAAGTGAGATGAATATGCTTGGAAACTGAGCGCATGGCTCGGTTGGCTACTGTATGTATAATGATCGAGGGGAGATGGACAGAGGCTACGTCTTACCATAAAAATGGTAAGTTGTTCAATATGGCATTTAAAGGGTTGAAGGATGTTTAAAGAAGGCATTAGACACAGCTGCAATATTTAAAACAGCTCTGATGTCATTTCATTAATTTATTGTTTGTGTATATGAGTGATCGGTTGCCTGTTGTGGGATCTCCATCAGTCAGTAGAATTAAGATTGAGGCCGTTCCCTCTTGTGGGTGCCGATTGATCATCTTTACTCCTTCCAGCACTGCAGCGTTTATGTCTGTATCTGTGAAAGAAAAAACATATCTTTCACGGTTACGTCCACATTTTACCTTTTCACTCTTCTTATCTAGCACTAGGAGCTCACATCCCCGGTCCTCAATGTTCTTCACGAAAGATTTTGCATCATCCAGGTTTGCCTCAGTAGCCTTAAGGAGTTCAGGCTTCCAGAGTTCAATTTGATGGTCAAAGGTGATCAATCCAAAGTGATCGTCCTCAGCAAGATCGCTCAAAATCCTCAGCAGTGCCAAACGTGTCTAATGAATGATAACACTTAAATCAGCATGTGTCAGTTATTTCCACTGTATAAAAATTTTATTTATTACACGGCTATCAGGAATACTTGATTTTGATTTTGATGTGTAAGTACAGTAGCAGCATTCAGAAAAGCCTACAAAAAGGCATAAAGTCAAGAAACTGACGCAAAAAGCGCAACACATTAGAAGCAAATCAAATCCACTACATTAAAAACGAAACTAAATTAAGAAATTAAATAATTATGTATTTATACATTATTGTTATATTAATAGATTTTTAATTATGATTATTATTTTAATAATATTTATTAATATAATTTGTATTCGGAATATCAAATAGCTGCATTTTATTTCAACCCTCACCTTAGCAAGGACATTTAAGAAATGTTGTGGCTATATTTTAATCTCTTAATAAGTACAGACAGATTTCGACATTTGTCTTTGTTATTTACCTGCCACATTTTTTTGCCGCCCATAGAGCCACTTCGGTCAATGATAAACACTACATTTTTGGAAATGCGTGGAAGACCTGAGGGTGCAAAGTTGTGGACAAAATACCCGTTTGATACCTGAGGAAAATAAAAAGTGAATTTTGAAACCATTTATGTCTTTATTTCCTCATGACCTCTTAGCATTTGATACATCCCTTAGTCATTGTCAAAAACACTCACTGTCATTTCTCCATTAGGATTTTGTCTTTCAACATCATATGTAATGAGCAGGTATCCTTTCAACCCATTTTTATCACAGTCTTTGCATTTGGTCTGCTGATCTCGAGTGGGGTAGAAGGTCACCCATGCCTGAAATGTTCAGTTTGGTTATCTTGTGTAGTGTACATGAATTATACAAATATCTATATCATCTTTCATAATCTATCCTTACATCTTTGTCAGCTCTGGTGGTTTTGATGGCAGTGGCCAGATCATTGGTGCTCAAATCTCCTTTCACTTCCAAGAAGGAAATTCCTGGTTTTTCATGGATGTGTACATAAATCTAATATAAAGACAGAATATTGAAGTTTAAAAACATAACCCTAACCATATAAAAAGAGCATTTGTAAACCCTGTATTTAATGCACCACATCTGTACAGTATAAGCCTGGTTTCACAGACAAGGTTTAGCTAAAGTCAGGACTAGGACTTTGAGAAACGGTGATTGCCCTATTGTACCCGTCGTGACGTATATCCGAGTGAAATGGCTTCTGAAATGGATAAAAAGGGAAGGGCGGGACTTGACTTTGTCCACTGAGAATTGATTGGATTTTTAGCAGTTGGGTCATGTTGCTATTTGCTAAGATTTTTTCCAGGCCCTTTCCTCTCGCCATTCCTCGTGACCGGACGTAATAAGAGATTGTTTTCGAGGAGGCGAGTAGCGTTTTTGATTATAGATTATGAGGGCACATGAATTAAAAATATATATATGAAGCTCACAGATAAGTCATATGTAAAAAATTAAAAGTTTTGAATTTTAATTTTATTGTAAAGTTAAGCATTTTTTATAAACATGCCTTAAAAAAAAGATGTTCCTGGTGTGT
This sequence comes from Paramisgurnus dabryanus, assembly GCF_030506205.2. Classification (NCBI taxonomy): domain Eukaryota; kingdom Metazoa; phylum Chordata; class Actinopteri; order Cypriniformes; family Cobitidae; genus Paramisgurnus; species Paramisgurnus dabryanus. The sequence goes on from NC_133350.1 coordinate 11,178,657, forward strand.
ATCTTAAGATGAAACAGTGCCAATGGCATATTTAAAGATCTGTCAGTACTAGTTATTTTAGTTGAGATAGCTCAAACATGTGTTTTAGTCTAGCACTAATCTTATGTCTGTGAAACGGAGGATTATGTAATAATTAGTTTAATCTATTTTTGTCATACTTTGAAATCTTCCACCGTCTGCATTGGTTGGGCATAGATGAGAAGCTCATATTTGCCAAGGCGACGCTTTAGCAGTTCCTCGTAAGTCAACTCAAATGTGACTTTACCGCCAGGGGCCACATTCACTGATGTTTTAATGTCTTCTAAAGTCCTTCCAACAGACCTAAGAGAAAAATACACCCATCAAATCACTGCTCATCCTATAAAAAAACATATTTTATGTGCATAAGTCTGAATGATATGTGTAGATATTGTTTTAAATGATCAATACTTGATGAGTCCAGCACTTGGTTGTCTTGGTGAAACTACTTGAACGGAATGCCGCTGAGGTTTCTCCTTCACAACTCCATCATAGCGTTTTCCATTTATGGTCCTGACAAATAAACAATGCACATTAATCAGACATTAAAGATGGGTTTCAGCTATATATTTTTCATATGTCATATATGTAGTCTCATACATTCTGAATTTGCTGATGAAGGTATTCTTGGGTATTTTCACTTCAAAGAAAATATCCTGAGGTTTATTAAGTCTGTTTGCCACACGGCTTGTGATGACTGTGGTGGCGTAGCGACTGGTCACAGTAGAGTTAATGTAGAAACTGTAAATATCCACTTTTTGTTCCTGTGTTGAGAAATCAAAATGTAGATTTAACATGTCTACATTTTTTTATTTTTTTTATTTAACCTTTATTTAACCAGGAAAGGTCCCAGGGAGTCCTGGCCAAGAATGGCGGCCAAGTTACAATACATAACAGACAAAACATAAATACATGATACACCACAAATCTCTATACACTATACATAGTAAAATAATTGTATAAGATCCTCAATTAAAAACAGTTGCATTGTTCAGTCATAGTTGACTTTAAAAGGTTTTTAAAAGTGTCAATCGATGGAAGTGATTCTAAATTTAAAGTATTTTGGAGTTCATTCCAGACATTTGGGGCATATGTTGAGAAAGCCTTTTTACCAAGCTGTTTTTGTTAATGGAGTAATTAATAGTATTTTCTTTGACGACCTTGTCCTGACGACCTTGTCCTTACATGTAATACATGTAATAGACAACGATTGGCTGATGCACAAAAACGCCTCCTCTCAAATAGTTACTGCTCAGAAATAACGTAGAGAAAAGGTCTTTGGCCTAAAAACAAATAAGATTCGTCAATGTATGACCAGTGGTTTTGTTGAGTTAGATTGCATAACGCAGCTTTGTATTTGTATACGCACACTAACACATAATTCAATCATTCAAAGTGTTTTTTTTTACTGTTACCAATTTAAGTAATTTGTTTAAGTAGATCCAACTTTCACGAATGTCATAATCATAAAATGTATTTAAGCATATCTATTGGTTTTCTATTGGTTTAATATCACCATATGACGTTGGTAACCGCAAACATTTTTTTGTTAAAACCTTTAATATCACAATATGTACAGCTGAACTACAATAATTGTTTTATCTACACATTTTTTTGAGTAGATGTGTAGAATAACTTGTGTGGGTGTTTATTATACCACAAGCCAAAACATCCATAAAATCAATACTATTTAACATTGTTAATGATTTAAATCAATTCTTAAAGATTTTCCCATCTCAAAAAGGAAAAAAACATTATTGCGTACTTTCTCTGGAGCTGTTCCACAACTGTGGTAATCTGACGGGCGCGACATGATCTGCTAACTCTGTGGCTGTCTTTAAGAATCGGCTAAAAAATACTAACCAACCCTTGGCTATGTATACTGTGTTGGACTTGATGAGACTATTTTCAGTGCACTTATTTATTGATGTTCTTGTGTTGCTATAATTGCTTTTATTGTTTACCACATTTGTAAGTCGCTTTGGAAAAAAGCGTCTGCTAAATGACTAAATGTAAATGTAAGATTTCACATCTTTTACCCTCACCTTCTTAACAGGATCTGAAGTGGCAGAAATGAGAAATACGGCCAACAAAATCACTCTCAATACTCCTCGATCCATTGTGACCTGCAAAGATAAGCAGATCTCTAAACAGCACTGCCTTTAAACTCATGTCCACATTAATCTATTGGCTAATAATGCAGAAACCACCCTCTTTAGATATCTGAACTCCAATGAGAAGTTGGATTTGATGTGGGTCAAACATTTCCATTTATTTTGTGGGTCCTATGATGAAAACTAAGTCTGTTGTACATACATTAGTTTCTTTTGTGCTGGCTTTATTTATCAACGTTTATTTATAAATATATAAAGTCATATAAAAAAGTATAGTTTGCACAAAACAAAAGTAAATGTAGTTTAAGCTCTAAACATACTTGAAAACTCATGAAAATTTGCACATGCGTCAGAAGTGGCGAAAATTTACATGTAGTATAGGCGTCAGAAGTGGACGTGTAAAAATGGCTCAATAGCGCCACCTGCAAAATTTCAAGAGAACAGCCCTAAGAAAAACATACAGGTAAGAAATTTGGTAGGGTCATCTATCACCTCAAGATCTACAAAAAAATGTCTCTTGGAGCCAAGGTCTAAACCCCACAGGAAGTCGGCCATTTTGAATTTTCGCTGTGATTTCTGTACAAATTTTGGCATTTTCAGGCTTCATACTTTAACAAACTCCTCCTAGAGATTTCATCAGATCATCATCATATTTGGTCAGTCTTATCTAAAGACCTTCGCAGAGATCTTGACTTTTCGTTGGAGGGTAGGTCCGTGGCGGACAAATTTAGGCGTTTTCGCCATTAAACAGGAAGTTGTTCTAACTCTGGCTTAAAATGTCCAATCTGACCCACACTTCACATGTTTGATAAGTGTCCTGGGCCGGGTTTCCCAAAAGCATCGTAAGGCTAAGTAGATCGTAAAAACGATCGTACGAATCATCTTAGAATTACGGGCTGTTTCCCAAAAGCTTCGTAACTTAAGTTGCACTTGAAAATCATCATAGATCTACGAGTGGTCTGGAGTAATCGTTCATTCATAAGTGCATCGTAAGACAACAGAGTTACAAGGTCACCTACAGGACAACCAGCAAATTGCACTCCTGCAATAACGATAATGTAATGTTTTAAATGTTTATTTATTTATTTGGTTCTTCTTTGTTTATTTTATATTAAATATATAGTACAATATATTTAAAATTCAAATGAGAAATCAAATTTAAATGACTAAACAAATTAATAAAATTTAAATTAATAAAGAAGGAAAACGTATTTTGTACAAGTTGGTAAAAGTTTTTTGTATTTTGGTAAAAGTTGGTATAGCAAATTGATAAATGGTTCATACCGATTGCTGCTATAATTCATCTAAACATTGTTTTGAAGGGAAATGGCATCTAATTAAAGCCACCAAATAAATATTTACACTACAATGCAATAATCCATAATAATAAATAAACATAGATAATAAACAACAAATAATAATAATAATCTAAACTATCTAATCTAATAGAAACGCAGAAGGCATTTCGCAGTGGGACGAGTCCTAACTAAATACGGAAAATAATATTTAATTAATTATTAAAACATTTAAAAAGTTATTGAACAATAATGAAAATATATTATTAAAAATATTAGTGCACATCGGCTGAAGATCATTAGCCTAAACAAGCTTCTGCTACCAAATTCGGGTCATTCTATTGGTGACATTACTTGACAAATGGATAGCGACTCGTAAGTAGCACTTAAAACCCAGCTGCGAGCGATCGTTTCACGTGCATCTTTGGGAAACGCACGTAAATGAACGACGAATGTTCGTTAAGTAGCTCGTAGAAAGCGCTCTTAAGTGCTAAGTTCAATCGTTATCGGGAAACCCGGCCCTGGCCTGAACACATTTCCATGCTAATTTTCAGTTACAGTCATAGCGCCACCTAAAGACAGCAGGAAATGACATGTTTTACGCTATGATTTACTGCTCTTAGAGATTTAATCAAATAATCATCATATTTGGTCAGACTGATCTTAAGCCTTTTGCAATGATAAATTGCGAAGATCTTGACTTTTCGTTGAAGGGCATGTCTGTAGCGGCCTGTCAAAGTGGGATGTTTCGTCATGACAAAGCCTAAACAGGCTCAAAAAGTCATAAAACAAAAATTTAATTTGATATAGGCTTCAGAACTGGGGTGGCTCTATAGCGCCACCTAAAAAATTCAAGAGAGCAGTCCCCCCGCTACGTTAAACGTATAGATACGAAATGTGGTAGGATCATGTCACTCCAGGACCTACAAAGAGTCTATCAGAACCAAGCTCTAAACCCCACAGGAAGTCGGCCATTTTTAATTTTCTCTGTAATTTGAGTGCTAATTTTGCCATTTCTGGGCTTCGTACTTCAACAAACTCCTCCTAGAAATTGAATCAGATCATCATCATATTTGGTCTGTGTAATTTAAAGGTCTTTGCGATGCTAAATTTAATTAAAGGGTGGGTACCAGTAACGTAACCCAAAAGGTACAACATTATGTTATGTTTTAGGTAAGAAGGTAACACACTGTGTAAATAATTACACATTAACATTCAAACACAACATGCATGAATATAACAAAAATGTCTGTGATGTGATCACAATATATGTGGATAATATTTAAAGCAACACTATGTAGTTTCGATGTAAAAATGACTTACAGCTCCCCCATGTGGTTGAAAAGGGCAACAGTGCCTGATATCAGACACTCTTTTGCAGGCAGGGGGAGGGGCGGGGCTGTGTTTCCTACCCTCCACCGCCACTTTCAGAGTGTGCTTGTAGCAGCTAGGAGGCTGCTCGAGTTGCAGCAACAGTAAAATTTGTCCAGTTAAAAGTTGTTCTATCACTGAAATAATTTTGAAGACATTAATTAAAGGTAAAAAAACTACATAGTGTTGCTTTAAGGAAAAGACAACATTTCGTATGAGGAGATTCAAGGGTCAACACTAAAGATAATGGACAATGATGTGAAAGCGTCATGGTATGTATAAATATTCATGTGTTTTTATATGATGTCATTTACTTATCTAATAGAAAAATGTATCTGCTAATTGTAGCGATGAAATGCCAGACTACAGATTTTCTTCAGCTCCAGTCGTCAGATGTTTGCTTGTGCCGTTCCAGGCTGTGATGAACGGAGAGATTTCTGATTTTACTGTTACTCACCTGTAGAGTTCACAGCATGTGTATGTGATATAATACAGAGCATACCTTAACTATTTGCCTCTTTGCTCCTCAAAATCTGCTTGACTTTATCCATGTGCTTTTCTGTCTTCATACTGAAGTCAAACCAATGCCTCTTGCAGTTGGACACATATTTTACTGTATTCACAAAATCACTAAGCAATAATGTGCTCCAGCCATCTGTGTGATGTTTGCTGGAGCTTTATGGATGTCCTACTGTAAATCTCTAGCAATATTATATAGGTTTACATTGGTTAAATTAAATATGATAATTAAATATCGGCCTACCTGAGCATTGTTTCTGACCATCTGACTTTATGACCACCATGTACCCATCCTCTGATGGCTACTTCCAGCAGGATAATGCACCATGTCACAAAGCTTGAATCATTTCAAATTGATTTCTTGAACATGACAATGAGTTTACTGTACTAAAATGGCCCCCACAGTCACCAGATTTCAACCCAATAGAGCATCTTTGGGATGTGGTGGAACGGGAGCTTTGTGCCCTGGATGTGCATCCCACAAATCTCCATCAACTGCAAGATGTTATCCTATCAATATGGACCAACATTTCAAAAGAATGCTTTCAGCACCTTGTTGAATCAATGCCACGTAGAATTAAGGCAGCTCTGAAGGCGAAAGGGGGTCAAACACAGTATTAGTATGGTGTTCTTAATAATCATGTAGGTGAGTGTATATAAGACATATATGCATTAACAAAATCATCACTATGAATGTAAATCCAATCATAGTGATTCATGAATTAAAGTTTAGCATTTGATGTTGTGTTTGAGTCTGCAGATACACTAAATGATATATGTGACATTATCTCAGTGCTCTGTCCTTTGCCCCTATGTTTTATACTGATTTGCACTGTAAACTTGAGTTTATGACCTGTAAAAAACATTTACTGTATCTCTCCGTCCAAAGACTTCAACTTCGATTCTGTGTATTTGACTGAAAATCTCTGTATTAGCATTAAAATATATGAAGAAAAATCTGATTTAACTACAGTTTCATTGTAGGCTTTTATAATATCGAACTCTCATGCAGGCTGGGAAAAAGTACAGAAACTCAATGAAAGTATACAGAGCAGTGAGCAACCTTGTTTTTGGAAGGTCTTATCGATTGACCGACACTGACAATTCACTAAGTGAGAAGTTAAACAAAGCTCCTTGTGTAAATCCATGCGTCATTAAGGTCAAAGGCCATTTGCCTTGCCTCGCCTCTCCCACTATTAAACTACTGTAGATCTCGGTTTAAAGCACAGTATGACACTCATACTCAAACTCAAATGTTACCTTAAACGTTCAAGTGGACTGATACTCTGGAGTTTGAAGATCTAAATGGATTATCTTTCTCAAATTCAAGAAAAGTCAGGAAATTCCTCGACTAGATCTGCGATCACATGCAGGCAAGTACATTTGCCATCATTTTAATTATTTATGAATTATTTATGAAAACATTTTTTTCTTTCTCTCGAGGGAATTTTACCAGGTGTTTCTGATGTTGCTCTGAGTCTTGCTGTAATCATTAACTGATGATAACAGCATTCCAGAGTATTATACCAACATAACTACTGGATTACTACTACTATGTAATATTGTACCCTGCCTGTCAAAATAGAGCTAAAGTCATTTTTTGTGACTTACTGTTTTCTACATAAACTCATAACACTGTCAAATATTGAAATGAAAGTAAAATCTAGATTGAATATCACAATTAGATTATAAGACTTTAGCCTGGATTTCACAAATAATGCATAAAATGTACACCAGCCAGAGAAATGTTGGATTTAAATAATTGTAATGTTTTGTAATAGCAGGAAAACCTAAGTTTAAGTTAAAAACAAGCAACTAAAAGTATTTGTCCAACATTTAGAGCAGTTTACCAAACTTACTTTTGAAGACTCGCTTAGCCCAATCAGGTTTAACTTCATGACCACAATGCTGGGTATAATTTAATTTGATCAAAGGCTATAAATATACAATTTACTATAAGTAAAAACTTGCTACCAATGTCATTTTTTATCTTGAACACATTGCACATATTATTTTGTTTTCATTATATTATTATTTCAAATCTTGATCAATTTATTAAATCAGTTCATGATCTCGATCGGTTTATTAAATCAGTTTGTGATGTCAATTGACTTAGTAAATCAGTTTAAAATCTTGATTGATTTATTTAATCAGTTTATAATCTGGATTGGTTTATTAAACCAGTTCATGATCTCGATCTGTTAATTAAATCAGTTTATAATCTTGATCAGTTTATTAAATCAGTTTATGATCTTGATTAGTTTATTAAATCAGTTTGTAAGCTTGATCAGTTTATTAAATCAGTTAATAATCTCGATTGGTTTATTAAATCAGGTCATGATCTCGATCGGTTTATTAAATCAATTCATGATCTCAGTCCGTTTATTAAATCAGTTGATCTCGATCCGCTTATTAATCAGTTCATGATCTCGGTGTGTTTATTAAATCAGTTCATGATCTTGATCGATTTATTAAATCAGTTTATAATTTTGATCGTTTTATTAAATTAGTTAATGGTCTGGATTGGTTTATTAAATCAATTCATGAACTCGATCCGGTTATCAAATCAGTTCATGATCTTGATCTGTTTATTAAACCAGTTTACTTAATCGATTTATTAAATCAGTTCATGATCTCGATCGGTTTATTAAATCAGTTCATGATCTGGATTGGTTTTAAATTAGTTCATGATCTCGATCAGTTTATTAAATCAGTTCATGATCTCGATCGGTTTATTAAATCAGTTCATGATCTCGATCGGTTTATTAAATCAGTTCATGATCTCAATCGGTTTATTAAATCAGTTCATGATCTCCATCGGTTTATTAAATCAGTTCATGATCTTGATTGTTTTATTAAATCAGTTCATGATCTCGATCGGTTTATTAAATCAGTTTATGATCTTGATCGGTTTATTAAATCAGTTCATGATCTATATCGGTTTATTGAATCAGTTCGTGATCTTGATTGGTTTATTAAATCAGTTCATGACCTCAATTGTTTTATTAAATCAGTTTATAATTTTGATAGATTTATTAATCAATTCATGATCTTGATCAGTTTATTGAAGTGGTAGATAACACCTTACAATAAGGTTGTATTTGTAAACATTAATTAAATCCATTACCTAACATGAATTAACAACAACCTTACTGAAAAGTGTTACCAGTTTAAATTATTTGTCCCACATTTAGAGAAGTTTACCAACCTTACTTTTTAGGACTCCCTTAAAACCTTAACCATTTTACTAAATCAAGATCAGATGATCAAGATTTTATTATCGTTTTTTATATTTTATAGGTCTAACTTTCGCACAGTGTTTGGTGATCACTTCGTGAATATGTAGAGCTTACCAAACAACCCAGAAACAATTTATAGAGATACAAGATGAATAACACATAACATTGTGTTACATGTACAATACTTCTGGACACAGCATTATGGTAAACCCCTCCAGCAAGTTGGACAACAATTCTGTTCATGGACCAAATGATGTTGAGCAAGTGTTAGTACCCATATTTGATACCTTCATCCTAGTGACTGGTGTGGTTGGACACATATTGGTTCTTATCATCATCTGTCGTACCATGCGCAAAGGACGTGGACAGCCGAATGGAGGCAGGACAGGAGGAATACAAGAAACAAATGCAAACGGAACCGATGTTCTTCTTCTGTCATTAAGTGTGGCCGACCTTCTGCTGCTTTCCTGCCTTCCTTATCACACGGTTGCAATTGCGACTCACCACTGGCCCTTCGGGAGCTTCATGTGTAAATCTGTGAGCTTCCTAAGTGCGATGTGTACCTCTGCCAGTGCCTTCACACTGGCTGCTTTGGCGTTTGGTCGGTTCCTCATTGTGGTGCACCCATCAAAAGCGTATCGATGGCGCAGAGAAGGCCGATTGAAAATAATAGCTGGTGCATTGTGGATACCTGCTGTAGTCCTTGCATCCCCTCAGTTTGCATGGCGGATTGTGATTTCAGGGCCTGAAGCCCATGAGGACCTGGCATGTTTTAATTTCCTATCCGATAAAGGCCAGTTGGCATATGGAGTGTGTCACTTTCTACTGGCCTTTGCCTTTCCACTTGGGATCATTGTAATAGCCTATGCCAAGATCTACCATTTCCTTAAAAAGACCAAACAGAGCCGAATAAGCCAGGCAGACCGTTTGGAACAATATCATGTGAAGGTAACCCAAACATCAGCTATGTTAGTGCTGGCATTTGCATTGTGCTGGCTGCCTTCATATGGTTTAATGTTTGCCCAGATAACTGAGAGTGATGCAACTTTACCTCGCTTGGGACCTTTTGCTACCTTCGCTCGCATCATGGCAACCTCGTCTACTGTAGCCAATCCTATTCTCTATGTTTTTATGTCAGAGAAATTCAGGAAGGAACTAAAAAATCTGGGTCAAGAGTGTTGTAAAAGCAGAGCTGTCTAAATATTAAACTGGACATTTTGAGAGATAATATTTTATCCCTTTTATAAAAAGTTGTTTACAAACCTGAATGTGTAAGTGTTAACAAAGAAATGCTTTTTTGTTTGTTTGTTTGTTTGTTTGTTTTTTAGCTTAATTATTATTTAAGAATAAGGGATGACATGAAAGCTTAAAGGATTATTCAATTTTTATCAAAAAATCCAGATATTTACTCACCACCATGTCATCCAAAATGTTGATATTTGTTCAGTAGAGAAGAAATTATGTTTTTTGAGAAAAAACGTTCCAAGATTTTTCTCATTTTAATGGACTTTAATGGACCCCAAATTAGTTTTAATGCAGTTTCAACGGACTCTTACCGATCTCAAACGAGGCATAAGGGTCTTATTTAGTGAAATGATTGTCATTTTTGGCACTTTTAAACCACAACTTCTCGTCTTCCTCTGGTCTTGTGAAGCACCAGTGCGACCTCACGTAATACATCATCACATCAAGAGGTCACGGATGACGTATCAAAACTACGCCCCAGTGTTTACAAGTGTGGTGAAAGAAGACCGACAGACGTTGTTGTATGTGGAATGATACTAATTAATGTCTTTGTGTCAGTTTATTGTTTAAAATGGTCTGCAAATGTTTCATATATGTAACACGTGACCTTTTGATGTCATTACGCAATTATGTGAGGTCGCGCTGGCGCGTCACACGACTGGAGGAAGACGAAAAGTTGTGGTTTAAAGTACATATTTTTTATTATTCTTGCCAAAAATGACAATCGTCTGCTAGATAAGACCCTTATGCCTAGTTTGAGATCATTTAGAGTCCTTTGAAACTGCAATTTTAAACTGCATTAAAACTGCTAAGTGTTGGGGTCTATTAAAGTCCATTAAAATGAGAAAAATCCTGGAATGTCTTCCTTAAAAACATTTCTTCTTGACTGAGCAAAGAAAGGCATCAACATTTTGGATGACATGGTGGTGAGTAAATTATCTGGATTTTTTTAGAAAATGGACTAATCCTTTAAAAACTAAAAAAGTTGAGACTATTTTACACTGTCAGATAAAAAGTACAAAAGATGTCACTGTAATGAGGTACAAAAGTGCACTTTTTGAAATGGTACCGTGCCCAGTGACATCTTTTTCTACCGTTTTACAGAGACTAATATACATGAACTGCTTCAGTTATACTGTATTAGTTAGAAAACACTGTTATTATAAAATTATTTTGTGTCAATACAATTGCAGACTCAAATAGTTTGTTTATCACAAGGGGTGCAGTTGTCAGAATATATAATACTGTTGTTTCAGTTTACAAACCCAAAATTGACAGTATGGTTATATCCTACATGTAGAGTACTGATATTAATACTGTAAATTAGATTAAATTAGTGCTGGGCAAAGATTAATCACAATTATTCGCATACATCAAGTTAATTTTCGCAATATATGTGTGTGTACTGTGTGTAATTACTTTGTATATTTAAACACACTCACATATACATTTCAGAATTTTTTACTGATATATAAATATATATTTTTTTAATTTATTTAAAAATATAAATAAATGTGCACATGAAATGTTTCTTAAATACATACGTAAATTTGTGTGTATTTATATATACATAATAATTATATGCAGCACACACTTGTATATTATGCTAAAAATCACTTTTATTTTGTATTTTGATTAATCACGATTATTCTTTGCCCAGCACTAGATTAAATACATTGAAAAATGTAGGTCCATATTCTAGTATATTTTAAATTTGTTTACAGAATGTAATAAAATTTTGCACTTAAATTAAAACTTATATTTTTAAGTTTAATCAACAAGTCATTTTAACTGTACTGACTAGTGATGAGTTGTTGTATCTTATAAAATAAAGTTGACATAACTAAAGCAAATGTAACTTTTATTTATTACTGTAAGTTACAGAGAGTCATCACTAATCAAGCTAGTTGAAATGACTTGTAAATCATAGTTGATTAAACTCAAAAATGTAAGATCAAAAATATTTTTTTTATTGTACCAATGCCAATTTACTGTCTGTATGAAAAAATTACCAAAATGTTACCAATTTAAGTATTTTTTTTACCCAACCATGGATTGAAACATCCCAGCATAAATTTATTTCACACCCAACAATTGTTTCTATCCAGCATGCATTACTCAAAAAAAATGTATTGACAGATATTTTTTTTAAAAACCCGTAAGCCACACTCCACTGTACGGAATAGTAAATGCAAATTGTATGTCACTTGTAATGTGCTTTATTAAATTTGGTGATTCAACCACTTAAGCATTTACTTGAAAGAATAAATGAACCATCAAAATATATCAGATGATACAATTTTTTTGCTTTGAACTCTATATCTGAGGAACAATGAAATCAGATATTTTTCTGTTCATCACATCATCGAACGGCACAAGCCAACATCTGACATTAGGAATTGAATGCTTTGTGAAGTCTTTCACATGGGCCCTATACAATTAATGGACACAAGTTTAATAAAAATACAGAAACAAATAAAGAACATTATGCTCTGAAAACACAGCACATATCTTAAAAAGTGTTTTGTGGTTTTTACACTTGCACATTATTTCAAAGCAGTGTTTATAGATAAATAAAACGTCTGGGGTTACATATGTAACCCTTGTTCCCTGAGAAGGGAACGAGATGCTGCGTCGCCATAGAGACGCTTTGGGAACGCCTTCAGGTGTGAGTGCGTCTGAATTTGTATATCAAATCCAACCAATGGTGGGGCGTGACGTCACCGGCGGGGTGACGCAGGAGCCGGAAAGCATAAAAGGCGACGTACAACCACGCCCACATTATCTGAAATATTGCCGAAGACGGCTTACAGGTACGCAGGAAGTATGGCAAAGGAGACGCAGCGTCTCGTTTCCTTCTCAGGGAACAAGGGTTACATACGTAACCCCAGACGTTCCCTTTCGAGGCTCAAATGGTTCCCCTGATAAGTCCTCCAGGACCACAGACAGATCCCACGCAGGGATCATAAAATGACTGGCAGGCCTCAGCCTCCGAGTGCCACACAGGAAACGCATGAATAGATGGTCTCTACTTAATGAGGGACCGACCACTAAGGTATGAAAGACAGATATAACTGCCACATAAGCCTTAATGGTCAAAGGAGGCAGCCCTGCTGCAAACTGCTCTTATAAAAACTCCAGAACTGTACCAAGGGGCAGTTAACTGGGTCATATAAGTGCTCTTGGCACCACGTAATTAAAGTCTTTCTTCAAATGCGTATAATTTCCTGGTGGAGGGAGCTCTGGAAATAAAAATCTGCACAACCTCAGTTGAGAGACCCATTTCTATGAGTCTGTCCTCCTCAGAGGCCAGACCCAAAAACTCTAGGCAGGGGTAAAACACAGTGCCCCTTGCCTGAGACTGCCGATCCCTCCAGATCGGCCCCTGAAATGGGGAGCCATCTAGGAGGGAGACCAGGTTCGAAAACCACACTCGGGTCAGCCAACACGGGGCTACGAGCAACAGCTGCGCCTGTGCTGCCGGACCCTCTCCAGAACTCCCGGGAGCTGAGCAATTGGGGAAAAACACACAGGAGGCCCTCAGACCCTTCCTGTGTCATGGCAACCAGTCCGAGTGGGACTGGGTGAAAAAGAGAAAACCAAAAAGTACAATGTGAATTCTCCTGAATTGCAAACAGGTCAGCTTTCGCTTGGCTGAACCTGAGCCAAATTTGCTCCCCCACATGTGGGTGGAGTCTTCATTCCCCAAGCTCAACGCCTGCCGCAGCAGAACGTCTGCTCCATGTGGACTTACATAGATTTTTCCTTATGGTCTACCATAGCCACTTCCCGGCCTTAGAGGGATGCATCCGTCGTAAGCCTGATGTGACGACCTTGAGCCCCCGATATTGGCCTTCATGGGAAAGGAACCATGGTTTCTTCCATAATACTAAGGCACAAAGCATCTGCGTGTGACCTTGATCATGAGAAACGGGTTGCCCCTCAGGGAACCCCATGGTTAAAAGGATGGATTCTTTACGAGCAGGAGACAACCGTGCCTGCAGTCATTGAAATCCATACCACGGCCAGAAAAGAGGTCCTCTGTGCTGGAGAAACATACTTTTCCTGGCGTTTATTTGATGGGACATTTTTGTCCCTTTTGGCTTTCCATAACTGATCACAGCTAGAAAGGGATGCGTCTGTCATTAATGTTTTGCGGCGACAGACCGCACCTAACTTGGGGCCTGTAAACAAATACCCAAAATTTTTTCCATATTCTTAGGGCACGAAGACATATGCGCGTAACCCTGAACATGTGAAAAAGCCAACACTGGCCTTTTTTGAGAAAGGAACCATAGTTTCTGCCATAATACTAAGGCACAAAGCATTCGCGTGTGACCTTGATTATGCAAAAACGGGTTGCCCCTCAGGGAACCCCATGGTTAAAGGATGGATTCTATACGAGCAGGAGACAACCGTGCCTGCAGTCGTTGAAATCCATACTACGCCCAGAAAAGAGGTCCTCTGTACTGGAGAAGCACAATTTTCCTGGCGTTTAGCTGATTGGATAATTTTGTCCTTTAGGCTTTCCATAGTCGATCCTCAGCTTAACAGAAATGCATCTGTCATTAATGTCATGCGACAACAGTCTGCACCTCACTCCGGGCCTTAGACAGAAACCCAGCATTTTTCCATATTCTTAGGGCACGAAGACATGCGCGCGTAACCCTGAACATGGTAAAACGGCCAACACTGGCCGAAAGGAACCATTGTTTCTTCCATAATACTAAGGCACAAAGCATCTGCGTGTGACCTTGATCATGAGAAACGGGTTGCCCCTCAAGGAACCCCATGGTTAAAGGATGGATTCTATACGAGCAGGATACAAACGTGCCTGCTATCATAGAAATCCATACTACACCCAGAAAAGAGGTCCTCTGTACTGGAGAAGCACACTTTTCCTGGCGTTTTAGCTGATTGGACATTTTTGTCCTATTGGCCTTCCATAGCTGATCCGCAGCTTAAGAGAGATGCATCTGTCATTAATGTCATGCAGCGACAAACCACACCTCACCTCGGGCTTTGAGACAGAAACCCGAAATCTTTACATATTCTAGAGTACGAAGACATGTGCGCGTAACCCTGAACAGGCAAAAAGGGTTGCCCCTCGAGGAAAAACCCTGATTTTAAAACCATCACTTGGTGTGCGATTGACCTAGCTTCAACTCATTCATTTATGTGAAAAATGGACATGACACGAGCAGGAGACATCTGTGCCTGCATCATCGTAGAGTTCCATAATATCCCCAAAATGTGATCACCTGTGTTGGGACTAACATACTTTTCTTGGTGTTCAGTCTCAACGCTAGGTATCTAGATGTGCAAACACAACATCTCGATGCTGTGCTGCCATCTGTGCTGACTGTGCTAATATTAGCCAATCATCAATATATATAGTATGCAAATGCCCTAGATGCAATGACGCCAGGGCAGCATTTACACATTTTGTAAATGTGTGAAGGGATAGATCTAGGCCGAAGGGAAGGCTGATATTGGTATGCCATGCCCCAAAGGCAAACCTGAGATTCTGTGAGCAGGAAAAATCCATTAACAAAATCCAGTCCTCGGATCTGATTTGAGATAAATGTGAGTGACTGTCAACATCATGAACCATAATTTTTTGACAGTTTCGTATAGCCTTTGAATAAAAGGAACTCCAATTCCTGCTCTCCAAACATATCTCATAACACCCATTGAGATATGTTTGGAATGTTTTTCCATGCTATTATATTTTTTACCAAGGGAACCTGATTTACTGTGCTCTGTACTACAAGAGGCAGAGTGTTCACAGTTAATACAGGAGGGTACTGAGAAGTGTGGGGACCCGTAAAAGGCGGATACAACCCACACTCCCCCAGGAGGGCATACCCTGATAGGGCTTTATAGCCTACATATATTTGACAATGTTGGAGGCTAGGGATGAAGCCACTCATGGCAACATAAAAACATCCTCTAAATATAGCCTATTATGTTTAAAAGCTAGCTGAAGTGCTTGTGTAAACATGGTCAGATGGTCTTTCCATGACTTGCATAATAATGGAGATCAGGAAAGAAAGAAAGCCTCTGGTGTTGAGATTGCACTCATTTTGTAAGAAAACTCTCATCTAATTTGCTGGTTGATATAGTTTCTTTTATATATATATATATATATATATATATATATGCTGGTTCATACATATTAAAACTAGCAGTTGCGAGAAACAACCTCGATAAACTTCTCATTTAATAGACCGGTCGAGGCGGGCCTCGAACCGCAAGACACGCGAACATCGTCTGACACAGTCAAACAGTAAAGCACGGGCTACCGATCGGGGCGGAAGAAACCGACATGCGGGCTCCCGAATCCCTCCCGATAGCAATGATAAGTGCACACCGCCTTAGCGGACGCGGATCTGAACCGGTCGGTGAAGAGAAGGGCTGTGTTTACAACATATATCTCCTCAGAGGTAAAACATTGCATAGAGCTCCCGTTCGGGTTGGAAGTGACCGCAATGCGTGCTTCCAAACCCTCCAGAGGCAGAGCTTTCACGGTCAAAGTACACTAACGTTACACCACCTCAGTGGACGCAGGACTTAGCCGCGAGAAACGCGATCATTGTCTTGACTCATCAAAACAACGACACACAGCCCGAGTGGTGTGTGGCTGAGTTTAAGCATTTTGAAAGGGCTCTGGCAGCTTAACGTGCGGACGCTCTTCCGGCCATTCGGATTAAACTTCGACACATGCAGCTCGTATACTGAGCTTGATTAAATCATTACATTGCGGAGGGAGGATAGCTATGAGTCCTCACCACCCTGTACTCGAATACATCAACCCCCTCGGGGGAAGATTACACGAGATCACGTCCCTTTCAATGAGGGGAAGTGACTGCAGTGCAGGCTTCCACACCCAGAGGAGGAACAACGGAGCATTTTGAAAGGTAAGTTATCATAATGAACACAAGTCACACCTCTCCCTCAAGAGCGACGTGAGCGTGCTCAGCTCCTAAACTTTCTGATTTCTTATTTTCCTTCATTATCAGCCACACAGTTAAACTATTCAGTCACACAGTTTTTAAGCTATTCAGACATTCTTTGACACACACACACACAGATAGCCGTAGTGATGGTCGTTTTCGAAGCACTGCTTCATGAGGCTTCGAAACATTTACGAATCTTTTGTTTCGAATCAGTGGTTCGGAGCGTGTTTCAAACTGGCCCAAGTCACGTGATTTTAGCAAACGAGGCTTCATTACGTCATAACTGTTTCGAAACGTTTCGAAAATACGACGATTCACCACTAGGGGGAGTTGATCACATGACCAGTGTCTAATATGTTTCGGTGAACTCGGGTCAGTTTTATTATAAAAGTTCATAAAACATTTATTCTTCTGACTAATTACACTGCCATTTTGTCTATTTATTGTTTATGGACAGATTTAATGACAAAAATGTGCATAATTAAAAGGGTAGTTAGTTTTAATGATTTGTTTGCCCTAAATAAAACAAAAAACACATAATACACTTTTAACTATGTCTTAATTAAGTCAAATAATTTTTTTAAACATATTTTAATAAAAATCTTGCTATTTTTTTGTAAAAAAAAGTCTAAAATGTTTGGCCATATCTGCTTTACACTATTTTGACCAGCAGGGGTCGCCAGCGTGTGTGCTGTTTCGAACTGCTTCGAAAAACTGAATCAATTTTCGAAGCAATTGGTTCAATTGATTCGAAGCTTCGAAAAGCTTCGTTTCTCCCATCACTAGATAGCCGTCTGAGGCAATAGAGATAATGTGGGCGTGGTTGTACGTCGCCTTTCATGCTTTCCGGCTCCTGCGTCACCCCGCCGGTGACGTCACGCCCCACCATTGGTTGGATTTGATATACACATTCAGAGGCACTCACACCTGAAGGCGTTCCCAAAGCGTCTCTATGGCGACGCAGCGCGAGTTCCCTCGAAAGGGAACTGATGACTCTCACTGCACTACACAGAGTTTTGTCCACTACTCAAACTAGCCCAATCGTGAAATTATACAGGGTTTTCTGGCAGGGTTCATCTGCTAAAATTTGCCTTCCTGGGGCTACATATCACATTATACCCACTTAAACCCACAGACATTTCATTAATGGCTATCTATGCCATATGCCCTGCACAAATTTTTAAACAAACTTCTAGAAAAAAATCTTTAAAAATCTTCCCAAACTGTCATTTGTGGCAGGACCATTTCAAAATGTACACCCAAAACTTAATATTAGTACATCAGAGTTAAACATTAGTTCCAAAGAGTGCACATTAGTACCTCAAAAGGTACATATCTGTACCTAAATTAGGATCTTTATAAAGGGTATAGCCCCAGTGACAGCTTGGGATAATTTTTTTACCATTTTATCTAACAGCAATTTAATTTCATATTGTTTTAAATCTTAACTTTCAGGAAATTCAATTAGCCTGTGTGTATCCTTATCACTTACCAAGTTGCATTCACATTCTTGTCCATAATCTTTAGAGTTGGATTGTTGGATTCTTGAGTCTTTTCATATGAAATATTGTATTTGCCTGTAATATTATCAACTGATATTGTGATTTGTTTCCAGGTCAGTAAATAAGAGTTACGTCCCAATACTTTTGTTCTCATAGTTTAAAAAGGTGAATCTTACCAAAAATGCCTGTTGGGCTGCCATCTTGTGGATATAGTTGAACAGCAGGCCATAGATACACACCCCCATCATTCTTATGAAGAAGAACGGAGACACTGAAATCCCCCATGCTAACATTGATTTTATTGCATGTTATGATCAGATCCACGCTGTTGATACAGAATAACTCATTAGTGAACTTTTCTTTTGATTAAACAAAATGCATGAAAAATAACCATGGTGTTACTAATACAGTTTTTTCTGCAGACTGATAACATTGTGTCGTGATGGTTTAAATATGCTATCTGCAAATAGCTGAATTATGGTCACCATAGTAAAACCATGGTTCATTTTTATAATTATTTTTTTTTATATAGGCAAAAAACTGCCACAGTATTTACCCATCAGTGTTAGGTAGGGTAAAGTTCTCGCCCCACAGTAAATCAACATTGTCCTTGTCATTACGGTAACTGATGGAGTTTGTGGTTATTGTGAGATTATGGGTCTTTTTATAATGAAAGGCAATTTTTGAAAATCCTGTTTTAGTTGTCTGCGATTCTCCATTCATATAAAACTCTATGGATGCATAGAAAAAGCCATGAAACATTAAAAAGCAAACATGCATTTGATTAATAAGGGGGGGCATGTAGTGGAAAAAATACTGTTGTCTGACCTCTAGAGGAATCCTCCAACAGTCTGAGTTTGTGATGAAGAAGAACATCAAAACAAAGTGGTTTAGACTGACCATCAGCAGGCAGCAAAAAACGATTACTGTTATATCCAGCTAAGACAACACAACCAAATGAATAAAACGAAATAAAATAATCTCACATAAAATAAATGATTGCATTAAAAATAGTTGTAATGTACCTGCAAAACGAAATGTATGATCCACAACCCTTTGGCTGTAAAAAAGAATGTCATCCTCCTTGCAGACTAAAGCAAAAAGAAAGTACAACAAATGAATTTTTTTTACTATTGCTTTGATTGGATTGTAAGATATACTATAGATTTTCCTTTACCAAAGAAAATAATGAAAGAAAAATATTTAAAGAACAATACTACATAGTTTTACTTAAATAAAGCAAACATTTGGGGGGCATACCACCAGTCCAAATCGGGGGATCTGAAGGAACGTCTCCTGGATATAAAACATAAAAAATGTAAAAACATTATGTATTCTGTCTAAGCACTATAGCTGTAAGCAAATAATAAAGGAAATTTTCTTTATCTACAATATGACTTACATTGCATACCAGCCATGCCTAAAAAATAGATATTGGAGAATATTGGCTTACCTTTAGATTGAAATACTGCCGTTCTATCTGAAACAGCTTGCAACAATAGTACAAATGCGTTGAAATAAAATAATCTTGAGTTGAGCATCTTACAAGGTTGTCATTTCATTACCTACCTGGACGGTGACTAGATGACAGCACGTTATAACTTGTTAAAAGTGGTGCTCCTGAATGTATCATATGGCTTCCTACAGTATAAACATGAAAAGTAAGAATGTGTTTATATATATATATATATATATATATATGGTGATATACATTTCATTGCATTTATTTATTTTTTCATTAATCTATTCTCATACCCCATAATGACACAATGAAAACAATATTTTAGAAATGAATTGCAGCTTTAGAACAAATGCGTTAAAATAAAATAATCTTGAGTTGAGCATCTTACAAGGTTGTCTTTTAGCTACCTGGACGGTGAATAGATGACACCTATGACAGCACATATTCTGATTGGTCAATAGGTGTGCTTTATTCACGATAAAACACGGCTATGACCGGTTCACCCAACGGTTCTGTTTATCACTGCGCCCTAAGCAACACCCTTAGCAACCACAAGTATTGGTTTGTTGTTTTTATTTGAGCTTTCATGCATATTAGACATTGGAACACATTTTTGTTCATGGTCAGGGACTATTTTTTTCTAGCGGAAGGAATGCTTTTTATTGATTTAACTTCATGAAAAGTGGAATACAATGTATATCAAATGTATATGTAAGCAATAAGGTACTTGAGGCAAGTGCTGTATCGTGAATAAGTAACGGCTGAAGGGCGTTGTTAGGCACGACGCGAAGCAGAGTGATATACATTGCACTCCAAATGTATTCAGACCCTCTACACTTTTCTGATCAGTTCTGTTATGTTGCAGCCTGATACTACAATTGTTTACATTTATTTATGTTTTCATTAATCTATTCTCATACCCCATAATGACACAATGAAAACAATATTATAGGAGTTATTCAATCTACATCATCAATGTTCGCGGCGCCCATGTTGTTGACATAGAACTGTCAGTCTGTCAATTGACAAGCGAGGCAGCGTGGGTATTATGCATGGTATTATCGATGTAATTTTTTAAAACCGCGCAATGGTGTGTGGTGTAATACACGGCTGTTCTAACAACAGCAAAAAGAACCCTGGAATTAGTTTTTATGCGATACCGACTGTCAGAAAACATGAAAGGAAAGAGACAGAGGAGTTGAACCAGCGAAGGAGAGACTCCCAACAGCACGAGCACTTAAAATGACAGTGAAGCTCATTGCTGAGGTCTATAACATTAGATTACCTGCAGTTGCTGTGAAAATTGACTACGTAATGCTTTTTAATCTATTACATTAACTAACTGTTATGCCAAAAGGTAAGAGATTACACTGTTTAGAGTTACGCGAAATGCAGCGTGTTGAAGACATCTGCAAAAGTTTTTATTACAAGCAATATTAAAGGCAAGTGATTTGCGCGAGTGCCGTGAGCGAATTAGCATAAACGTATTGTTTGGTGATGTGGACGATGATATAGTTATCGTTATAGTTATCGTTATAATGTGAACGGCCCTTCAGTGCTTGTATGATGAATGCGAATACTGTATGAACGATATAGTTATAAATATTATTATTATTAACGGTTTATGTATTGCCAACAGACAAATCAAGCAAAAAAGTATCACTAATAAGTACACTCCATGAGAAGAAACTCATGATGATCATAATGATTCGAGAGTAAATTGTGATGTAGCAGTCTCAACAATACACTCGTTTTGCCCTGGACAACGCTAACATATTCCCGTTATAAAACATTTTCAAACGCATTGTTTTCGCAAATTACTGAAATTAAGACCCGGCAAAGGATGTATACTGCTTGTGGACAGCATGTTAATTGCTAGAAGCTAGCGGGAGGTCCGCTGTATCTTGGGAAAGTGATAAGAGACTCGGGGGTACGTTAGGCTCGACGGAAAAGCCTTGGTTAGTTTGGCAAAACACTTTTAGTTTGGCAAAACACTATTACTTGGTAAGTTCATGTAGAATTGTAAAATAAAGCAGTTCACTTTCAAAAAGTACGGTAGCTGGTCACTGGCTTTGCAGGAGAAACCACATTGCAAACTAACTAGTGGTTAGCCAACTCGTCGTTCTCAATTGCAAATGACTGCTAAAACACACACACAAGTTCACCCACTCCACGTGCACCAATTCTTGGGCGGGATGACGTCAGTTTTTTAACGCTGCTAACAATATCTATATAGCCTACTGTCTACAAACATTAATAATATTAAATTAATATTAACTATACATCGTTAAAAGTGGGTATAGCATCAGTTTATGGTCTCTGTTTTGAGATAAAGATGCTCTAGCATCATAAATGAAGTATTTTGTGACAGAAGTCCAGATGACAACATGCAAAATATAAACGTGACTTTTTACCTTTTGTGTTGACAAAACGATCGCGAATTGAATCCAGTCTGTTTCAGATGTGTGAATAATCCATTAAAAACCATCCCAAAAAACATCCAATGACCATTTTTGTCCACAAAAGCGTATAATCAGTGAAATATAGATATATAGTTTGTTGTTTACATCAGATTTCGCATGAAAGTCTTGTAATAGTATAATATCACCTACAATCTGAGGACTATTTACGTCATAACACACTGTATATGAGATTACACTTTAGGTTCCAATAAACACGCGTTAAAACTTTGTTTTTAAAAGTAGGCGGGAGTATAATCCATAATATCCAAATAGCGCTGTTATTTCCGTGAGACATGATAACAGTATAGAGGATATCAGCAAAGTGACTGCTCTGTTCTCTCTAGTTACCTGGTGGGTGAAGACCTGCGAGTGGGGTGGTGGGCAGGAAAATTCAAACGGAATGTGACGACAAGGCTAGTTACGTCACAACGGAGCTGATTTTGAAACCGTGCAATCTGAGACTCAAGGCAGATTACATTCAGAAACCCGTATCTCACTCAAAACAGCATGGATGGATTTTTTCCCAAGTTTATATGTGTGTGGAAGCACCAGAGACACAAAAGAACACCCCAAAACCCAGAAAAAGCGAGTTTTTCATAATATGGGTATGATAAGGGTATGTCTTTAATTAAGACATAAAAAGAAAAGTGTATTTAGTTTTTTTTTTTTTTTTTGGCAAACAAATTATTAAAACAAACTCCCTTTTTAATTATGCACATTTTTGTCATTAAATCTGTCTATAAACAAAAAGTAGACAAAATTGTATTCTTATTAGTCAGAAGGATGAATGTTTTATTAACTTTTACAATAAAACCGACCCGAGTTCACCTACACTGGTCATTTGTGATCAACTCCCCTGTTTATGTTTGTTAAAGTCTTTGTTCAGCTTATTATCAGCATGTTTTAGTTGTGTTTTGCCCCATCGTGGGTTTTTGCTTTCACTGTTCTGTTAAATCTGTGTCAATCCCACCTGCATCTGGGTTCTGTCTTCCTGCCACAAATCTTGACAAACTTTTAACAACTTTGGGAATTCTATTGCAACAAAAAAATCCAAAATAAATAAAAACTGTATTTTAAATAAAAGTAGTCACGCTTTGCGAAGAATTTGCAGAAATGGTCTCTTGTCATTTATGTAAACAGCTTCTTAAAGGGACACTCCACTTTAAAAAAAAAAAGTACACAATGTCACTACAGAAGAGTCAAGTTTTAAAAAGGAAAAATATCGAAACTCGTTGGTAATTTTTTAGCCCGATGCTAATGGTCTAATCAGATTCAATGGATTGTGCTAAGCTATGCTAAAAGTGGTAACAACAGACCCGGAGATCAGCTGAATGGATTCCAAAACGATAAAGATCAAATGTTTAACTCTAGGGGAGCTGTAAAATGAGCATATTTTCAAAAAAAGTGGAATGTCCCTTTAAGGTTTCACTCTGAGATGTTTTTTGAACACGGTAGCAGATGCAAAGTTACTTTTCAGTGCTGCCTTAGATAGTGTTCTAAGTTTTGAACGCAAGTTTATTTAAAAAAAGAGCAACTTTTGGCGTTAAACAATTTCATATCCGAGAAGGATCCATTGAGTTTTAGGACCAACCTACTAGGCATCGTCGTTGACGAAGTAGGGCCTACAATTACCTTATAAATGGTAAGTGTTTTTTTATTATCATATTGTCATTATGCCTGTACTGTGGTTGTCACAGTGCAACTAAGTCAATATCAATATACAGCTACCAGTTTAGTTGCATAGCTTTCAGCTGTGTGCACCCGATAAAAGTTACGTTTAAATTTATATCGCTCTACATATGTCATTCTCTATGAGACTGGTCTGGTATTAGCCAGGCTACATATAAAACATAAAAATTTTTATAACATTATGTATTCTGTCTAGGCACTATAGCTGTAAGCGAATTATAAAGGAAATTTTCTTTATTTACAATATGACTTACATTGCATACCGGCCATGCCTAAAAAAAATTATATTGGAAAATATTGGCTTACCTCTAGAAAGTTTGTGAAGTATTGGAGGTCTATCTGAAACAGCTTGCAACATTAGTACAAATGCGTTAAAATAGTTGAGCATCTTACTGTAAGGTTGACGTTTCATTACCTACCTCGACTAGATGACATCACTCTACGTGATGGTGTTCCTGAAAGTATCTTATGGCTTCTTGCTGTATAAAAATGAAAAGTAAGAATGTGTTTATATATATGTGGTATGGTGATATACATTGCATTCCAAAAGTATTCAGACCCTCTACACTTTTCTGATCAGTTCTGTAATATGTTGCAACCTGATACTTTGTTTACATTTATTTATTAATTTTTTTTTCATTAATCTATTATCATACCCCATAATGACATAATGAAAACAATATTTTAAAAATGAATTCTGGGGTGTACATATGTGTACACACCACTGATCTATATAAATGACTGGATTGCGCATATGTAATGACCTCAAATAATTGTTTAATTTGATTTATATCTTTATTTATTGTAGTTAATAATTGTTAAATTTGTTTCATATTTTTGTTTATAAATCTACACTAAAATAACGTGAAGAAAACATAAGAAAAATATGTATGGGGTTATAGGGGGCGCTGTGGGAAGAAAAGGGTGTAAGTAAAGATAGAGAGAAGAAGTGCAGTTGGTGTATGTTGTGCACTGTTGAAACGTTCAGTCCCAAATCTGTTATAAAAAAACAAACAAAAGAAAAGAACCGGGGCAAATAAACTTCACAAAAAGAAGAAACTGTTGTGATCATTGTCCAGGGGGGCAACATAAAACTGGTGTTTCCGCCCGGTTTTGATGGATTTCGGGAGGAAGAAAGCAAGTGTGGACAACGGAGCAGCCAGCCAGCGATGAAAAAAACAACGAGTGCAGCGTGACTTGAGATACGAGCAGCGAATCACGGAGAGGATAATTGAAAACGGATAACAAAGATAACAAAAAAACGTAAGTCACAGTGTTCACTGAATGACAATAATGTTGCCTGAGTGGGAAGCTACATTGGATGAAATAGAGAGCAAATTACTCGAGTTATCTGCTTTACAACTGAGAAGTTTGTGTGATATGCTCAAGTTAAATGTGGAGGAGGGTGAGACACACACACCTCGTGAGCTGAGAAGACACATTCTGCAGCATTTAGAGGGAGATGATGTTGTTTTACTTGAAGATGAAGGGCTATCTATATTATTAGATACAAAGGAAAAGATTGACAGCTTGAGAAATGATGACGGAGAGGACACTGATAGCTCACCCAGTGTAGAGCATGAAACAAATAGTGAAATGGAGCAAAAAGTTGACCAGGGGCGCCACCCTGGGGACGTTAGTGGAATTGCACCAGCAAAACCTGTAATAAACACTACAACAGGATCACAATGTGTGAGAACAGTCAGAAAAATGCCAAATTCACCTGTTTCAGGAGAAAATGTCACATTAATGCATCCAGTATATAGAAAAGAACTAAAAATAACTGGACAAATTGGTGAACCGGGCCAGAGAGACAAATTAAATTTTTCCAGCCTTGACAGACAGATCCACAGGGCATGCAAAAGAGGTTATGATGAGGGAGAAATAATTGAGGCGGTCATTCAGGCCATAATTCCAGGTGTCAGCTTGAGAAGTTATCTGGAGAGTAGAACAGATCTAACATTGCCTGTCCTTAAACAAATTCTCAGAGCACATTTTATTGAAAAGGATGCCACTGAATTGTATCACTCACTCACACGTGCAGTTCAAGAACCCAAAGAAACTCCCATCCAGTTTTTAGTTCGAGCCATGGATCTCAGGCAGAGGATTTTGTCAGCATCTGAAAATGTAAAAACAGGTTTAAGATACAATCAAGAACTAATCCAGAGTCAGTTTTTGCAGACAGTTCTGACTGGCCTTCATGATGACAGCATACGCACAGATCTAAAACCCTACCTGGACAACCCGCTGGTGGAAGATGAGGTACTTCTGGAGAGGATGAATATGTCATATAGTCTGGATCTTGAAAGGAGGGCAAAGTTTTCAACCACACGACCAAAAATCGCCAAGGTAGCTATGGTTAGTGAAGAACAACAGGAACATGCCAGAGAAGATAAAGGTGACAGGATGAAGAAAGAGAAAGCCCCAAAGTCTAACACGCTTATGGAAAAGCTGGACGCGCGAGACAAAGTGATCTGTGAAGCCATCCAAAATCTTACTTCTCAAGTAGCGAGCCTTGCTCAGACATCAAGACCTCAGACAGCCAGAACCAGCAACCAGAGATTCACTCGAAACCAACCCCTACCTGCTCGAGCAAACACCAGACGTTGTGCTCAGTGTGAACAGTCCAACCCAGAGGGGAGATGTGAACACTGCTACAAGTGCGGCAGCAACGAGCACTGGGCAGCGGGATGTCGAAAACGAGCTGTGACCAATGTGACATCAAATAAGATCGAGATTAACTCAAACATCGTGGAAAGCTTACCAAACGCTTGCTTACCTCAAGGGCTATGGTCGAACAAACAAGAGAGAACAGCCAGTTTAGTGGGACGCAGATGCTTGGTTCAGTGTTCTCTAGGAGGAGTTAATACATCGGTGCTCTGGGACACGGGATCGCAGGTTTCAATTGTGGGCTCAGAGTGGAAGAAGCGACACCTTCCTGACACAAAAGTGAGACCAGTGAGAGAGCTACTCGAGGAGGGAGAACTCAACCTGACAGCGGCAAACGGGACGAATATCCCATATGAAGGTTGGATGGAAGTGGAGTTTTGTCTGTCTGGAAATTCAGAAATTGAAGGAAGGGGCAGACACCTGCTAGCGCCAATTCTCATTACATCCAGCGAATTGGAAAAACCAATAATCGGCTTTAATGTGATCGAGGAGCTAGTTCAAGCAAATACCGCCCAGCAGATTCCTTCAAGTCTCCTCATAAACACACTTAGTTCCTCTCTGGAAGTTAGCCCTAGAAAAGCAAAAACCATTCTATCACTTCTGAAGAGACGCAGAAACAGCAGCGACAGTCATATTGTAAGACTGGGACGAAAACCCATAATTCTGTCAAGGTGTGCAAGGGTGAATGTCAGCTGTGGCAAACTGAATAAGGCAGTTCACTTGGGAGAACATGTGATGCTGGAGCCCAACCCAGAGGCACCCTGGCCTGCAGGAATAAGGGTAAACAAACAGCTCATCCAGATGCCGCAGAAAGATGATGATAACATCACAGTGATGGTGGAAAATATCACAGGTGAAGATGTAACCCTAACAGCACGGACTGTCCTGGGGTGTCTGCACACAGTGGATGCCATACATCAGTTGGAAGTGAAACCACTATCACCGACTGGACTCCAACCTCAGCCATCACAACACCACAATGACTTACCTCCAGAGACACTTCCCAAGGTTCAGGAAAGTGAAGGATGGGACCCTCCAGTGAACCTCAGCCACTTACCTGTAGAACAACAGGAACGTGTGAAACAGTTATTGAGGGAGAATAGCGGGGTGTTTGCTAAGGATGACTGGGACACTGGATGTATCCAGGACCTTCGAATGGAGATTCGTTTGAAAGACGACATACCTGTCCAGAAAACATACAATGCGATCCCACGACCTTTATATCAAGAGGTGAAGACCCACATACAGAACTTGCTGAGTCAGGGGTGGATTCAAAAGTCAAAGTCTTCCTATTCCTCGCCGGTGGTGTGTGTGAGGAAGAAGGACGGGAGCTTACGTCTTTGTGTGGACTACCGGCGGCTCAACGAGAAGACACACCCTGACCGCCACCCCATCCCACGAATTCAAGAGATCCTGGAAAATCTAGGGGGAAACTCCTGGTTCACGGTGCTGGACCAGGGTAAAGCCTATCATCAGGACTTTATGAGTGAAGACAGTAGGGCTTATACAGCATTCATAACACCCTGGGGACTCTACGAATGGGTCCGGATCCCTTTCGGCCTTACAAATGCACCTGCCGCCTTTCAGAGGTACATGGAAGAGTGTCTCGGAGAAGTGAGGGATGATATATGTGTTCCTTAACTGGATGACGTGTTGGTCTTCAGCAAGGACTTTGAACAACATCTAAAGGATGTGAGGAGAGTACAACAGAAACAGCTACAGTGTGGTATAAAGCTAAAACCAGAAAAATGTGACTTTTTCAAGAGGGAAGTCTGTTATGTGGGACGCATAATTTCTGAACATGGATATAGCATGAACCCCAAAGAAATAGAGGCCATACAAGCTCTAAGGAGGGAAATACCCAGTACCGTTCGTGAGGTGAGGAAGCTCATGGGTTTCCTTGGTTACTACAGGTCATACATTGCTGACTTCGCCAGAATAGCCAAGCCTCTATATGACCTGTTGACAAAATCCAATAAGTGCAAGACTAAAGGCTCAGGAAAGAGAGGGAGTTCTTCCTCACAAGCACCTCCATCACAGCCAGTGGAGTGGACTGGGAGACATCAGGAGGCATTGGAGACGCTGATTACGGAGTTGTCAAGCCCGCCAATTATGGCTTACCCAGACTTCGAAAAGTCTTTTGTACTTCATGTTGACGCGTCAGAAGAAGGGCTCGGAGCTGTGTTGTACCAACGACAGGGAGGCAAACTTCGAGTTGTGGGTTACGGATCCCGGACTCTGACCCCCGCCGAAAAGAACTACAAGCTCCATTCTGGGAAGTTGGAGTTCCTTGGGCTCAAATGGGCAATCACAGAACGTTTCCGTGATTATCTGTTTTATGCACCACATTTCACTGTTTATAGTGATAATAACCCCTTGACGTATGTCATGAAAACTGCAAAGCTCAATGCAGCGGGGCAACGGTGGGTTTCCGAGCTGGCAGACTACCAGTTTACAGTGAAGTATAGACCAGGAACAGCAAATCGTGATGCAGATTTCTTGTCACGGAGACCTGTGCCCATGGAAATCACAGTCAGAGAGTGTACTCAGGAGTGTTGTCCGGAAGTCCTAGGATCAACTGAGGAAGTCCTAAAAGCACAACGACGGGGAGAGGTGGACTGGATATCTGCAATCACCTGCAACACAGATGCCTTACCTGAAGAGCTGAAGGGTGGATTAGAGATCAGTCAACGGTTAACAACCCAGGATATCAGAAACGCCCAGCTGAGTGATTCAGTTATCAGCCGAGTACTTGAGTTAAAACAGAAACAAACCTACCTCAAACACAAAGACAAATTGAAGGAACCAGAGGCTGTGAGACGACTTCTGCGAGAATGGCATCATCTCCAGATTGATGAGGATGGTATCTTGCAAAGGAAAATAATGTCCAGAACCCAGTTAGTTGTCCCAGAAAACTGGAAAAGTATGATATACAAGTACCTACATGAAGATATGGCTCATCTTGGTGCCGACCGTATGGTGGCAGCGGCTCGTGCACGTTTCTTCTGGCCGAAGATGAGAGAGGAAATAGAGCATTATGTCACAAGAGTGTGTCGATGCTTAAGACAGAAGAAACCAAACCGGAACACCAAAACCCCAATTCAGAGCATTGAGACGACAGCCCCTTTGGAGATGATCTCGATCGATTACCTGCACCTGGAGAAAAGTAGAGGAGGAGCAGAGTATATCCTCGTGGTCATAGACCATTTTTCTAAGTTTGCCCAGGCATATGCCACCAGAAACAAATCTGGAAAGACAGCAGCCAAAAAGATCTTTGAAGATTTCATTATGCGTTTTGGTTTCCCCGCAAAAATCCACCATGACCAGGGGAGGGAGTTCGAGAACAGCCTGTTTCAAAAGCTCCAGAGTTACAGTGGGATAAAACATTCACGTACAACTCCCTACCACCCCCAAGCTAACCCGGCAGAGAGGTTTAATCGAACATTGCTGGGGATGCTGAGGACCCTAGAGGAGACAGAGAAATCAAATTGGGCAGACCACCTGAACACAGTTGTCCACGCCTATAATTCTACGGTGCATGAGTCAACAGGATTTTCTCCGTTTTTTCTCCTCTTTGGTCGAGAGCCAGTCCTGCCAGTTGATCTGGTGTTCCCCACAAAGCAAGCCAAGAACATTCAGTCCCATGCCGACTATGCTGAAAGGTGGAAAAAGTCTATGCAAGAAGCGTATGATATTGCAAAAAAGAACATGAAGAAGGCTGCTGCAAAGGGACAGAGGAATTACAATCAGAAGGCATGGAGTTCTGTCTTGGAACCAGGTGATCATGTGTTGGTGAGGAATCTGTCAGAAAGAGGTGGCCCAGGAAAACTGCGTGCGTACTGGGAAAAGCAAACGTATGTGGTGAAGGAAAGGAGAGGAGATGGCCCGGTGTATGTAGTAGAACCATTGGATGGAATCGGAAAGAAAAGAGTACTGCATCGGAACCTTTTGTTACCTTGCCCTTACCTGATTGATGAACGGAGAACAGCCGATGTGCATCTGAAAAGAAAAGGGTGCCAGAGGAACCAATCAAAACAGGAAAAACAACCACATCAAAATACTTACCATAACAGCACTGACAGTTCCAGTGATGACGAGATTGATTTGTGGGTGCCAATGCAGCAAACAGTTCTGGACCCATGTGCAGCAGAATTCCGCCCTAGAAGAGAGGAGAGAAATAGAAAACCTGAAAAGGAACCTGAAATTGAAGAAATTGTTGACAAACCTGAGAACTTACCTGACTCAGAGTCCGATGAGGAAGTGCTGGGAGGTCTCCAAGGTGAGCGGGAGCTGGAGGAGGGATCTATTGGAGAAGCAGAGTCTGAAGATGGTGACTTAGCATCAGAACCTGTAAGGAGAACTTCTGCCAGAACCAGACGACCAAAGAATCTATACACGTATGACACCCTGGGTGAGCCCACACTTCGACCAGTGAACTGGAGTGTTTGTGAAGGAAATACAGACGTAGCAACCTGCTATGCATTACCACAATTGAGCATTGACCACCTGAATCTGTATCCTTCAAACTAAGCAATCTAATTGAAATAGTTAAGTTCATAGTTAAATATAAAAAAAAGAAAATTGTAAGGCTACAGTTGTAATAATGCTATATCACAGATTATTAGTTTTGCCAGTTTAAGACATAGTTGAAGGGTTGAATTAACCATTAAGAGATTAATGTATTACTAAAGTGACATTTAAAATGTGTTAATACATTGTGGAGGTGTATGTGGTTGTGTCCACTTGTCATTACAGGATGTTCTGGGGGGCCCACCAGCGAACCTAAAGACAAGGCACCTCTCAACATGCATCAAGTCTAAAAGTTTAGATGATTGTAGTAATGTCACAGTTGGATAAAGAAGTAGAAAATATTGATTATATTGTTAAACCGTGAGAGAGCATGCACATTACACTGTGATTGGAACTTACATTTGAAGTACTTATTCAAAGTAAAGAGAAAATGTTTTGTAACATTTTATTTTTTTTGTGGGGGAGGGTGTAATGACCTCAAATAATTGTTTAATTTGATTTATATCTTTATTTATTGTAGTTAATAATTGTTAAATTTGTTTCATATTTTTGTTTATAAATCTACACTAAAATAACGTGAAGAAAACATAAGAAAAATATGTATGGGGTTATAGGGGGCGCTGTGGGAAGAAAAGGGTGTAAGTAAAGATAGAGAGAAGAAGTGCAGTTGGTGTATGTTGTGCACTGTTGAAACGTTCAGTCCCAAATCTGTTATAAAAAAACAAACAAAAGAAAAGAACCGGGGCAAATAAACTTCACAAAAAGAAGAAACTGTTGTGATCATTGTCCAGGGGGGCAACACATAGAACGCTTGACGTAACTGCGTGAGGTGAAGCCAGTGCAGAGTTCAAGCCGCCATCTTGGTATACCCAACCGGCAGAGAGCGTCATTGACTTCCATTCAAAATCATGATCAAAATTTACCCCCTTTACAGCGTATCAGTTACACAAGGTTATTTTTTAGGATATGTGTACGTTAATTATTTGTTAATTCTGGTGTTATTTGCAATGTTTATGTTTTAATCGGGCAGGATAATGGATTTATCAAAAACCGTTAAGGTGAGTGTGTCTGTTGCATTTGTTAAGTTTTTTTTACATTCAGCTACACTGTGACGGTCAGCGTTATTTCTCTAAATTAGTTTAGGTAACTTGTAAGTTTAGATAACATAATTACAAAACTAGCAAATTATTGCATGCACATACGGTACAAAGCATGATTATTAATTTAGATTTCAGAATAAGCACGTTTATTGTCATTAATACTAAATATGCTGCGGTCTGTCTGCTGATCTGATACTGTAATAAAGATGAATGTATAATAACTGTTTAAAACGCAAAATGTACAACTTTCAGTAAATAACTATTTACATGCTTTGGACGTTTGTGTTGTAATAATGTACAGGGTAACTTCACATATAAAAACGAAGACGAGTAAAGTCATATTTTATCATTAAAATCTGATAACGTCCATTGATTTAATAGAACGTTTGGGTATACCAACATCGCGGCGCGGTGGCTTCACAAGTGTGATGTCATGCGCAATCCAGTCATTTATATAGATCAGTGGTACACACTAGTGTTCTCATGAAAAACTAGATAACACAAATGTGCAACTTTGTCACAGTTTTTTAGCTCTTTGTGACAGGATCATGACAGGCCCATGTGATGTGTCTATGTTCCTGTGACAAGTCTAAAGTCAAGTTTGTTAAAGTCTTTGTTCAGCTTATGATCAGCCTGTTTAGTTGTGTTTTTGCCCCATCGTGTGTTTTTGCATTCACATTTCTGTTAAAAAGTACATCTGGGTTCTGCCTTCCTGCCACAAATCTTGACAAACTTTTAACAACTTTGGGAATTCTATTGCAACAAAAAAAAAAAATTAAATCAAAACTGTATTTTAAATAGTAGTAACTCTTTGTGAAGAATTTGCAGAAATGGTCTGTTTTGTAAACAGCTTCTTAAAGGGACACTACAGATGAAACTACAGAAGAGTCCAAACTCTTTGGTTATTTTTTAGCGTGATGCTAATGGTCTAATCAGATTCAATGGATTGTGCTAAGCTACGCTAAAAGTGCTAGCGTCAGACCCGGAGATCAGCTGAATGGAAAATCAAATATTTAATTCTAGGGGAGCTGAAAATTAGTATATTTTCAAAAAAGTGGAGTGTCCCTTTAAGGTCTCACTCTGAGATGTTTTTTGAACAGTATTTAAGGAGATCATATCTATTATGGGCTCTTATTGGCTGTTTTCCCTTAATTATTTACTACAAATCATCCATTTCTTAAAGGTGACATAGAATGATTGAACGGGGTATTTATCCTTGTTCTGTAATGAGACATGTAGACAAATTTTTTGTTTGGGTCTGTAATGCCTTAGAAGCTTCCTAAAAACCTCTCTCAGATAGCTCTATTAGGGTGGGGGATTTTAAACAAGTGGTTTTGCACCTATTTGGCTCCCCATACTGGCTTAACTTGCAATCTCATTACTGATTGGCTGACTTTGCTGCCACTCAAAAAATGTAGCCAATTATTTTAAAGTGGAGGGGCAGTGAGATGCCTGTGATGTCACAAGCATCTGTTTTTCAGATTGGGCCGTTTTCTGGCTGACATTTCTAAAAGAGGAATTTCTATGAGACTGAGATGTTTAGCATGCCTAGGACTTTTTGTATTTTCGTGAATGCGGGTAGACTACCATTATTCAACAAAGACAAGGTAAAAATGGTTTTTCATTCTCTGTCCCCTTTAAATAGGTTTTACATTTTGATGTGTAAAAAGATAAATATGTTGGCACAATCATTTTTGTAATTGCAAGCTATTTATCGAAATATATATTTTTTTTGAACATGTAAAAATTTTTTTATTGAAGTGACCCTAAACTTTTAGAACTATTATCTTAAAATTTGCCAAATTGTTAAAAAAAACTATTGTTTAAACATTTAACTATTTTCATTTATAAGGCAGTTCATGTCTGATGTGCTTATTTTGAGGTATGACACATATACACATTTTAACAACTTACATGTACTAGAAACTGAAGGTCTGTGTGATTCTTTTCCCTCTTTAGGTTTGTCTGCAATCTCCACGTCACCTTCCTGTGGCTTGGTAACAACCATAGATGTGAGAGGTGTAACAAACTGATATTTGAGTGAAAGTTTGAGAGATTCATTCTTTACAGCCTCTTGTTCTGCACCTTCAAGAAGAACCCTACGAGGGAGAGAGCGAGATATATATATATATATACATTTCTCATTAAATAATATTTTATTATTTTATTAGGGTTTCTGGACAACTTACTGTTTGTCCAGAAGTTGTTTCACTGTAAGGTAGGCCCACAGTCTTTCCATAAAATCTTCATGTTCAGATAAGACATCAGTTACATCTTTTGTTATAACAGCATCATGGTACGTCACCTTATTGCCTTTCTGCACCAAAGAATAAAAAAATGTGTCATCCCAAATTTCACTTCCGCCTTGGGTTCATAAGCTGCTTTGAAAACAAAGTGACCCATCACCTCTGTCAAATTGCTTAAATATGATCTGTCATTTTGCTAGAAAATCTATGTGAACAGATTTAGTCCGGGATCTTACTGATATTGCGATGACTTCAGTGCTGATGCTCTCCACATTGTTGTCTGTAATTTGTCCGGATACCACAATTTCAGAGCCGTTGAAGTACAGGGCAAAATTGTTCTGGGTAAGATTTGAGACTCCTATGTAGTTAAGTTGAATATCAGTTAGGAGTGGGACGGCAACTTCATCATAAAAGCCCTACCAAACAAATAAAGAGTTAAACACGCTTCAATACACGACATAATTCAGTATTGTTGGTGAGTTTACAAATGATTCACTGTTTTGCACCTGCAGCTGTAGATCGGCATCAGAATCCTCATATATTCTGCGAGCAACTCCATTATTTTCCAGTGACATTTTTGTTAGGAAATCAAAATTCACATCATATCCGAAACCAAGACAATAGAGGGGAAACTTTGACTCAATGGCCTTTCTCACATTAGACATAATCCTCTCTGTGTTGGTTTCACCTGTATGAAGAGGTTTTTAAAATTCAGATTAAGTCTTGAACGCACTGTAGACTTTACATCAAGTGCAGCTCGTCTATTTTTTATTGTTTATAAGCAGAGGGAAAAATATAGATAGGATGAAAAAAAATTTCCCCGTTTTGTTTGTTTATTGTTTGTTTGAAAGCAGAATGTATGTTCTTTCATTTGATATATTTGTATATTTGTATATTTATAGAAGAAACTTTTGTAAAAATCACAAAAAATGCTAGCGGACAACTTTTCAAAAAAAAGGCTGGTGGGGAATGAGTTAATGTCTTTGATTTGTTTTTTTTTAAATAAGTTGCATTTGAGGCAGCAAAAACTAAAGCTGCCATTAAAAACCTTGCACACTGATTTGACAGTATAATTGAAAGAATATTTTTGGGGTGTCCTGTTTTGTGCCTGTTAAGCATCCTAAAATTTGTCTTGTGGATAGGGTGGCCATTCGTGCCAGTTCCGCCGGACACGTCCCGAACATGTTTTCGGGTTCGTTCTCCCGAAGTCGCGTTGGTCGACTGCATATGTCATCAAGGTTTAATATTTTTCGGGTTTAATTTCAAAAAGCAACCGTTACATTTCAAGGTAAGAATGAAACTACAATGATTGTATGTCTTAAAATAAATAAATATTATTTTTCTAATGTGTTTTTTAACTGAAATGTTGGAACCTTGATGACGTATATGCGGTCGAGCAACGCGACTTCCGGAGAACGAACCCGAAAACATGTTCGGGACGTGTCCGGCGGAACTGGCACGAATGGCCACCCTACTTGTGGACCTGTAAAGAAGGTATTAGACACAGCTGCAAGATTTAAAGCAGCTCTGATATCTTTTCATTCATTTATTGTTTGTGTATATGAATGATTGGTTGCCTGTTGTGGGATCTCCATCAGTCAGTAGAATTAAGATCGAGGCCGTTCCCTCTTGTGGGTGCCGATTGATCATCTTTACTCCTTCCAGCACTGCAGCGTTTATGTCTGTGGCTGTGAAAGAAAAAACATATCTTTCACGGTTACGTCCATAGATATGTATAAAAAAGGCTAGATGTGTTACGCCGGAGTCTCTAATGTCATCACCTGGTGGCCATCTTACCACAGGGCGATTGCTCACTCGTAGCTTTGTGTTTTAATGGTACACTTTAAATGTCCATAACTTGCTCAATTTTCTACGGATTTTCAAATGGTTTGGTTTCTTATAAACATTATTAACGTGGCTATAATTGGATGCTTTAACATGTTTCATGAAAAAACCTTTTTTTAGTATAAGTATAGTGTTATAGGTACATCTCTGACGTTTATAACAAAGCAAACCGTTTGAAAATCGGTAGAAAATTATACAAGGTATGGTCACTTAAAAGTACTTGCACCATTAAAACATAATGCTACGAGTGAGCGATCGCCCTGTGGTAAGAAGGCCGCCAAATGCGGACGTTCCACTTAATTGGCCAGCAGCGCGGGCGAGACATCTAGCCTTTATTATACATATCTATGGTTACATCCACATTTTATCTTTGCACTTTTTTCATCTAACACTAGGAGCTCACATCCGTGGTCCTCAATGTTCTTCACGAAAGATTTTGCATCATCCAGGTTTGCCTCAGTAGCTTTAAGGAGTTCACGCTTCCAGAGTTCAATTTGATGGTCAAAGGTGATCAATCCAAAGTGATCGTCCTCAGAAAGATCACTCAAAATCCTCAGCAGTGCCAAACGCGTCTAATAAACGATAACACTTAAATCAGCTTGTGTCAGTTATTTCTACTGTATACAAATATTATTTATTACACGGCTATCAGGAATACTTGATTCTGGTCTGTAAGTCGCGACATTCAGCTGTTTGACATGTACTAATGTTTAATGTTTACAATGTACTGTGTATTTTTATTACTAAATATAATTACAACAAAAAGGCATAAAGTCAATATTCAACAAGAAACTAAAACGAAAAGCCCAACACATCAAATCCACTACATTTAAAAAAAAAACTAAATTAAGAAATTAAAGAAAATAAATTATTTATTTGTTAAATCAAACATTTTCAGAATATCAAATAGCTGCATTGTATTTCGACCCTCACCTTAGCAAGGACATTTAAGAAATGTTGTGGCTATATTTTAATCTCTTAATAAGTACAGACAGATTTCGACATTCGTCTTTGTTATTTACCTGCTCGATTTTTTTGCCGCGCATAGAGCCACTTCGGTCAATGATAAACACTACATTTTTGGAAATGCGTGGAAGACTTGAGGGTGCAAAGTTGTGCACAAAATATCCGTTTGATACCTGAGGAAAATAAAAAAGTGAATTTTAAAACCATTTATGTCTTTATTTCCTCATGACCTCTTAGCATTTGATACATCCTTTAGTCATTGTCAAAAACACTCACTGTCATTTCTCCATTAGGATTTTGTCTTTCAACATCGTATGTAATGAGCAGGTCTCCTTTCAACCCATTTTTATCACAGTTTTTGCAACTTCTCTGCTGATCTCGAGTGGGGAAAAAGGTCACCCATGCCTGAAATGTTCAGTTTGGTTATCTTGTGTAGTGTACATGAATTATACAAAAATATACATCATCTTTCCTAATCTATCCTTACATCTTTGTCAGCTCTGGTGGTTTTGATGGCATTGGCCAGATCATTGGTGCTCAGATCTCCTTTCACTTCCAAGAAGGAAATTCCTGGTTTCTCATGGATGTGTACATTAATCTAATATAAAGACAGAATAAATATGTTTATTGAAGTTTAAACACATAACCCTAACCATAACAAAAGAGCATTTGTAAACCCTGTATTTAATGCACTGCATCTGTATAGGCCTGGTTTCACAGACAAGGTTTAGCTAAAGTCAGGACTAGGACTTAGTTAAATGAAGATGTTTAAAGTCACAATGAAACGGAAGTGGTGATTGCCCTGTTTTTCCCGTCGTGACGTATATCCGAGTGAAATGGCTTCTGAAATGGATAAAAAAGGGTAGGCGCGACTTACGGGAAGTTGGGTCATGTTACTCTTTGCTTATCACTGGGATTTCTATGGCCAGGCCCCACACTCTCAGAAATAAAGGTACAAAACTCCTTCTCTGTCACTGGGGCTGTATCCTTTCAAAAAGTACAGCACCGAAGGATTTCATTTTAGTACCTCAGTACATACTGGGACCAAAGAGAGCTTATTTGTACCTCAAAAATACATATTAGTATCTCAAAGGTACATATTGGTACAGTACACTCTCAGAAATAAAGGTACAAAACTGTACCTTTTCTGTCACTGGGGCTGTACCCTTTCAAAAAGTACAGCTTTGCACATAAGGATTTCATTTAAGTACCTCAGAAGTACATTCTGGGACCAAAGAGAGCTTATTAGTACCTCAAAAATACATATTAGTATCTCAAAGGTACATATTGATACTAAATTTTTACCAGTACATATCTGTACCTAATGGTCCATACAATTACCTTTTTAAAGGGCGCTGCCCCAGTTAGGGTACATATTTTGACTTTTTTCTAACAATGTAGGGTCCTTAAGGTAAGATAATCTACCCAAAATTGCATTCTGTTTTGTATTCCTGTAAAGGTATCAAACAGAAACGTCTCGGTTACGTATGTAACCCTCGTTCCCTGAAGGAAGGGAACGGAGACGTCACGTCGTGACCGACGAATTGGGAACCGCTCCGCGGGTGACCTATCTACTTCGAGAAACTATAAAAACGCCAATGAACTTGGCATGCAGGTATTTGCATAATGCCGGCGCCGCCCCGCCAGGTGCGTATATAAGCCGCAGGTGCACAATACCAAATTAGCTATATTATTGCTGAGAAGCCGAGCAACAGTGCCCGGCCTGAAAAACAGCAATGGAACAGCAAACTGTGGCGACGGGACGTGACGTCTCCGTTCCCTTCCTTCAGGGAACGAGGGTTACATACGTAACCGAGACGTTCCCTTTCAGTCGGTCACTACGACGTCACGTCGTGACCGACGAATTGGGAATCCCTACCAAAACGCCACTGCAGCTGAACCCTTCCAGTGTCTGTAAAAGCCCTCCGCCCTCCACATAGGGGGCGGAACCTAAGGCGAAATGCAGAAGGCCGGTCACTACCTGTTCCTTAACCCACGATAGTGAAGCAGCGAACTGGGGAAGCGTCTAAACTGAGCGGAGCTAGAACACTGCGGAAGCCATCCCCTAAGAAGGTTGAATGGATGACATAAAAATATGAAACAACCGATAGGTTGCTCATAAAAAGTCTCTGAACAAAACATAGTATGCAGAGAGATGCAGAGCAGGCTCTGCTAAGGAAAACGTGGAGGATTAGTACCCCACGGAGTATACACACAAATGAACCCCACGTAGGGGACAAATGTGGACGCCTAGCCTACACAGGTTTACAGAGAATACATCAGTGATAGGTTGACAGCGGATGCTCCGCAACACCAGCTATCAGGGCGGTGGAGGAGAGGCAAAAACAGTTTTTTTGACGTTTTTTCCCCGATGGCCTTCCATATTGGTGCAGATGTGCAGCACCAAAATAGAGGCTCCAAGCCGACACACGAGCCGACCCTCGGCATTCTTAACTAGTTAGTAGAAAGAACCCGAGTGGAAACCGGTTCGACACGAACACTATAGAATCTTGTGAACGTATTAGGTGTCGCCCAGCCTGCAGCTCTACAAATATCTGTTAGCGAGGAACCGCGAGCCAGTGCCCAAGATGATGCCACACTGCGTGTAGAGTGAGCACGTAAATTAAATGGACAAGGCACATTCTGCTTTTGATATGCAAGGGCTATAGTATCCACAATCCAATGGGACACCCTTATGCAACAAACATATACTGCAGTATATTGGAAAATATCATGTAATATATTAGGCAATATATTACCATATATCGGATTTAATATTTATATTTCCCAATATATTGTAATATATGCATAGAAAATATCATGTAATATATTAGGCAGTATATTCCCATATATAGGATTTAATATGTATATTTTCCATTATATTGCAGTATATGAATAGACCATACATGTATATATTGATACAAAATATATTGTAACCAAGACCAAAAAGGGCACTATGTTTTTCCATGTAATAGTTTGTCTTTATATGATTTAATATACTGCAATATATGCAGGGGCATCGCTAGACCCCTTTAACCAGGACACATGCCCCAGTGTAAATCTTTTGTGCCCCGGTGTAAATCTCAAGTTTAAATTTTAGCAGTTAAATAGTGTATTCCTTTACAAAGATAATCGCGGCAAAAACGGATCTATATGCAATGTAGTTACCCAATTTACGCTTGTAACGAAGCAGTCGCATTGACTCGTGCACGCACGTATCCATGTCCGCGCACGTCTTGCGCTCATCCGCATTGCACACAACCGCATTCAAAAGGTGATGCCACGCGAGTGACTTAGCTTATGAAAACATGACCAGACTAAAGTAAGTTTCTAAATAATAATAATAATCTTATTTTGACTCGATCATTATTGGCTTCTTTAGATGAACATGTTTTGTGCAAAGCAGGGAAAGCGAAGCAGACAAGAGAGATGATGAGTTTTAAGGAGGTAAGACAAACTACATCCTCACCCGATCAGGTCTGAAACATTAGAGGAAAAATCTCAGGAAAACCTTGTCAAGTCTGTAGAATTGAATTGTTGCTGAGACAGATGTAAGATGTTCTTAAGATTATCTAAGTGTACTTCACTGTGCTATTTTGAGGCACCATGAATATGAACTAACATGCACTTTTAACATACTATCTCTGTATAAAAAAACTTATTTAGTTAACACTTGTATTAATCTTGAACACAACTTTTATACAAAGATGGGTTCAAGTTTACTACAAGTGGTACATAAATACATTTTTTAAATACATTTTTAGCACATTTTAGTTCATATTTATGGTGTCTCAAAATAGCACAGTGAAGTACACTAAGATGATCTTAAGAACATCTTAATATACTAAAAATTTGTCTTTAGTACTTCTTAAGTACAAAATTAGTGTGTGAAAATAAAGCACTTAAAATACACTATGGAAGTGTACTACTTTTTCACCTTGGTTAACACATGAGTCAGTTTTGGTGAACTGTTACTTCAAAACTCTACACACAAATCCTTACATTTCTCAGTGCTTACACCATCTGGTCATATGGAAAGCACTAGCATTCAATACTGTTCACTCAAGTCAGCACAGCTTAGCAAACAATTACCAAGCTGGAAACACTAAAAGTCAAAATTGAACACACAGCAATCAGATCCTTCAATAGATACATAAAAGGGCCTGAATCTGTTCATTGAGCTTTGAAACAATGGATCCACAGAGAAATGAAGGAATAGGTCGAGGAAGAGGAGGAGGAAGAGGAGGAGGGAAAGAAGAAGGACATGGTGAAGGAGGAGAAAGAGGACATGGTAAAGGAGGAGGGAGAGGACATGATGAAGAAATAGGTCGAGGAGGAGTAGGAAGAGGAGGAGGGAGAGGAAGAGGCAGAAGAGTAGGGAAAGAAGGAGGACGTGGTGAAGGAGGAGGAAGAGGACATGGTAAAGGAGGAGGGAGGGGACATGATGAAGAAATAGGTCGAGGAGGAGGAGGGAGAGGAATAGGAGGAGGGAGAGGAGGAGGGAAAGGAGGAGGACGTGGTGAAGGAGGAGGAAGAGGACATAGTGGAGGAGGAGGAAGAGGAGGAGGACGTGGTGAAAGAGGAGGAAGGAGATGAAGGGCAAGGTGACAAGCAATTTCAAGGTGAAATACAAGCCACTCTAGTTGACCATGTCCTGGTCCATGGTATGACTATGAGGGAGGCTGAGCAACGAGTAAAGCCTAATTTGAGTCGCTTTACTTATGCCTCCATCTTCAGAGCCTTCAGGGAGGAAAACAGATAGGTGTACTTACAGTAAGACTGCTCTATACAGTAACTTTAGTGTGCATACACTGTTGGACTATGCTACTGGAATAAAGAAATGCATCAAATTGCCTTCCATACAGATAGACATATCAGCAGATGAATGCAAGGGGTGGATCAGGCAAGAGGATTTTACCCTTGCTGTTTGGCTAGGACCAATATAGCCTGTGATGTGGATGAGATTCTCTGGCCTGACCCAGAACTAAGATGGGATGTTGAGGCGAAATATTACAATTTACAGTTGTGCTGTGTATAGCACATGAATGAATAAAAATGCATACATTGATTGTGTCTTTTTGGTCATGTAAAAAAGGTTTTTGAGGGGGAGAACCACAAGCAACTTACCAGTTTTGGATATATTGTTTTGAATTGATTGCACAAGTGTGTAATACTATATTGTAGTGTGTGTGTTTTTGAAAGCTTGTGTGTGTTGTCTGAGGGAAAAGTTTGGTATTTCAGTAAGAGTGAATGGTTTTGAGTGTAGAGCTTCATTTTGACCTGAAAATATGATGTTTGGAGTATTGTGTGAGACTTTATGGAATTGTCTTTACTGTTTTGAGAATATGAGGCATAGTTTCAGGAAATGTGTAATAATGTTAGGTATAACGAAGATTATACTTGTATATATGTATCTTTTGCAGTAACTGTTGAACTGTAGAATAGTGGGTTGAGCAAAGGACATTGTATAGAAGTGTTGCACACTTCTTGCACACAGCAGGCTTTCAAAAAAGTCAGCAAAAAATGGGGGGCCTGTGCCCCAGTAGAGCTTTATATCTAGCAATGCCCATGAATATATGGATGTGCTATGTATGTATGTATGTATGTATGTATGTATGTATGTATATATGATTTAACTTTTTTTTTTTCTTTCCAAATAAACAACTACAGCATATTCATGAATATGCATGGCATATAGCCTAAAGAAAATATTAAAGACAAAAATC
This sequence comes from Paramisgurnus dabryanus, assembly GCF_030506205.2. Lineage (NCBI taxonomy): Eukaryota > Metazoa > Chordata > Actinopteri > Cypriniformes > Cobitidae > Paramisgurnus > Paramisgurnus dabryanus. The sequence goes on from NC_133350.1 coordinate 11,221,615, forward strand.
TGCATTACACAAATAACAGTTTTATTGAAACAGCAGAGACCTTTCTTTCATTTTCTACATTTGTCAGTACTCTACTCAGCACCGACTGCTTCAACCAGAATGCGTGCCAAAGGCGATGGAGCATAATGCTTGAGTAGGAAGCTGAGATTCAGGCGCGAGGAGAGGACAAGGACACATACCTGTGACTAGCAACAATGAGGCTGATAGGTCCTGACCAGAGATGTATAGTAACGAAGTAGAACTACTTCACTACTGTACTTAAGTACTAAAAGACAGTATCTGTACTCTACTGAAGTATATATTTTTTCTCCTACTTCCACTTTTACTTCAGTACATATTTTCGATGAGTTTAATACTTTTACTCCGATACATTTTTTATGTGCTGCATAGTTACTCGTTACACTCAAATGTTACGAATCATTCCAAACCCACATTATCACTGCCAGAGCGGTGATACACATTAGAAACACACACAGATCGTGTTCTAAACCAATCGGAGATAGTGAAGGGCGGACCCCTCCCTCCCTCTCACTCCCAAATATGAGCCGGGGTTGTGGACAAAGTGAAGCAAATAGAGAACCAAAGTGCGCGAGAAAGACAGAGAGAGAGAGAATGCGTGAGAAAGGGCGAGTGTGCGTGAAAGAAGGAAACTTAAGTTCATTGAAACACCTTGTACCTTTACTGTACCTATTACCATTATATCGACTAATATTTAATTATTTGGTTAAATTAATCTAAATTATCTGAACAGTCCTGTCTTTGTACTCCTGCTACAGCCAAAGGAATTGTGAGTGTCCTTTAGCTAAAACATTTGAAATAATATAAACAATATTATATTCAAACTTTTGACTGTTTTCTTTAATAACTACATTACACAATACTTGTACTTTTACTTTCAGTACTTGAGTAGTATATTTTAAAATAAACTACTTGCAATACTTAAGTACAAAACATGTTTAATACTTTAGTACTTCCACTTAAGTGCTGTGCTTAAAGAGCACTTCAACTTCTACTCAAGTCACTTTTTTGATAGAGCACTTGTACTTTTACTCAAGTCTGGGTCCCTAGTACTTTATACATCTCTGGTCCTGACCTATAGTCCTAACTCATACTCCTAATCAGTAGGTGGCGGTAATGCACCTAAAAGTTGTTTGCTAACCACCAGTAAAACTTGAGAAGGAGACTGATCATTGGCATGCTCTCAACCCAGGAAAAACTTCAAGCTTTACAAGGTACATAGTTTTCAGAGGTGGTGCTTTCCAGTTTTGATTGCATCTCTTTAGGAGAGATTTTTGTGAACCAGAGGGGAAGGAGTGAGAAGGGAGAGAGTAATCGTTGTTGTTTTGTTCCACAGATGCTGTTTTAAACCAGTTTCCACGGCCAAAGCTGATGTTAGAAAATCCATCAACAGTAGAATATGCGAGCTAAGACACCAGGTGAAGTGCAAAAGCATGGGTATATAAGTAATTTAAACCAGTGAAGAGCCAAGATGGACTCCTAGCCAGGATAAAGGCCTGTTCTTTTGGTAATTTATGTCTTTGCTTTTTCACATTGCCAAAGCTCCTTGAAAGTTTGTTTATATCTATTATTGTCTGTGCATTTTGTTTATATTGTATTTTTAACTGTATAACGGCACTGCTGAAAGTTTGAAATAAATAGACCTTTGTAATTTAAATTGCTTTCATTTATATTTTGTATATTTTCTGTTTTATGTCACTCTTTTAAAATGTAATTTATGTTAATGTAATGCAAGACATTTATGTAATGTAAAGCAAACCACATTGTCTGACCATGTGCAAAATCTCTTGTGGTTGTAATAGGTCTGTTTAGCTCTCTACCTCAAATTAGTTTTAGTATGTGTGCCTGATTAAAAGAAAATAAAGGTGGCTTTTGATAGATTATCCATTAGTCTGTGTTAATATGTGGTATAAATGTGTGTACATATTTTTATGTATATATTTCTATATAATTTTACATATTATTTAAAATATATTCTACAATATAGTAAACATACATGTGACACTATATCTGTACATATATTGTTAATACATTTTTGCATATCAATCGGAATACAATATGGTGGATATTTGTAAATATAATATTGCATATTTTGAGATATATAAACACATATATTATATTCACGTGCAATATATTAAAAGCGACAATTATTTATATTTATCAATATACTGCAATAAATTACATATATATAGAATATATGTATCAACATATTACTCATGTATTTTACAATATACTGCAATATATTGCATACATAAAGAATATATGCATCAACATATTACTCCATATATTGCCAATATATACTGCAATATATTACATAGATAAAGAGTATATTTATCAACATATTACTCCATATATTGCCAATATATACTGCAATATATTACATACATTAAGATTATATTTATCAACATATTACTCCATATATTGCCAATATATACTGCAATATATAACATACATTAAGATTATATTTATCAACATATTACTCCATATATTGCCAATATATACTGCAATATATTACATGCATTTAGAATATATGCATCAATATATTACTTCATATATTTCCAATATATTATGGGATATATTAAATAGTATAATGAGATGTATTTAATCAATATATGAAAACGGCAATAATTGCAGTATTGTATAATATATTGCAATATATCACTTACATATATATAATATATTTTTATATAATATATCATGATATATATTACTTTGTAAATTTCACAATATATGGAGACACATTAAATATATTGTCATGTAATATATTGAGAAATATATGTTTGTTGCATAAGGGCATCCTCTGCTTGGTGACAGCTTTTCCTTTCTGCTGACCACCGTAACAAACAAAGAGCTGATCTGAGGTCCTAAAACTTTGCGTCCTGTCTATATACACACGTAGTGCACGAACAGGGCATAACAAAGCCATGGCTGGGTCTGCCTCCTCCAAAGGCAGCGCTTGGAGGTTCACCACTTGATCTCTGAAAGGAGTGGTGGGAACTTTGGGCACAAAGCCGGGCCGGGGTCTCAGTGTTACGCTGGATGCAGCCGGCCCGAACTGAAGGCACGATTCATCGACCGAAAATGCATGAATATCCCCTATCCTCTTAACAGAAGCCAAAGCAAGGAGAGTTAATGTTTTCATAGTAAGAAATTTAACACTCACACTATGCAGAGGCTCAAATGGGGCTTCCTGGAGTGATTTCAGCACCAAGGACAGGTCCCATGGAGGAATAGAGGGAGGACGCGAAGGATTCAGTCTTCGAGCGCCTCTAAGAAATCTAATGACCAGGTCGTGCTGACCCACTGTCCTACCGTTTACGGGTGAATGGTGAGCTGATATCGCAGCTATATCGACCTTAATAGTGGATGGTGACAGCCTATTCTCCAAACGGCGCTGGAGATATAAAAGCACAACACTAATCGGGCATTCTCGGGGGTTTTCACTTTGGGAAGAACACCAGTCGACAAACAGGTTCCATTTAAGCGCGTAAGCCTGTCTCGTAGACGGCGCTCGCGCAGCAGCAATAGTGTTAGATACCTCTTGCGGTAAATCACTCAAATCCTCCGTGCCCCGTCCAGAGACCACACATGGAGGTTCCACAGGTCGGGGCGCGGGTGCCATAATGTGCCCTCTTGTTGAGAAAGAAGGTCCTTCCTCAGGGGAATCTTCCACGGAGGGGCTGTCGCGAGGAGAGAGAGTTCTGGAAACCAACTCCTGGTTGTCCAATACGGTGCCACCAACAGCACGCTCTCCTCGTCCTCCCGGATTTTGCATAGGGTTTGCGCAATGAGGCTCACCGGAGGGAACGCGTATTTGCGCATGTTTCGCGGCCAGCTGTGTGCCAATGCATCCACGCCGAGCGAGTCGTCGGCTAGTGAATAGAACAGGCGACAATGGGTCGTCTCTGGGGAAGCAAACAGATCTATCTGCGCTTTGTCGAAACGTCTCCAAATCTGCTGAACCGCAATAGGGTGGAGTCGCCATTCGCCGGGACGCGCAGCCCGAGAGAGCGCATCCGCCTCTACATTGAGCGTGCCCGGGATGTAAATGGCACGAAGAGACCTCAAATTCTTCTGACTCCAAGTGAGGAGATGACGGGCGAGATGCGACAGGTGACGCGAGCGTAAACCGCCTTGACGATTGATGTACGCCACGGTCGCAGTGTTGTCTGTGCGTACTAATACATCTTTGCCCTGTAACTCGTTGCTGAAACGGACGAGCGCAAGATATACAGCCCACATTTCTCGGCAATTTATGTGCCAATGCAGCTGGGGTGCCGTCCAGACCCCCGAAGCCGCAAGCCCATCGTACGTGGCCCCCCACCCCGTGTCCGAAGCATCTGTGCATACTATTGCATGCCTGGAGACCTGTCTCAGAGGCACACCGGCTCGGAGAAACGCACGGTCTGACCACGGAGTGAAAGTGCGACGACACGCAGGTGTAATGATAACACGGTGAATGCCGCGCAGCCACGCTCTCCTCGGGACTCGATCGTGAAGCCAATGCTGAAGCGGTCGCATATGAAGCAGTCCGAGCGGAGTTACAGCTGCGGCTGCTGCCATATGCCCCAGGAGCTTCTGAAATTGTTTCAGCGGGACCGCGCTCTTGCTCTTGAATGTATTCAGGCAAGTCAGAATCGACTGTACACGCGCTTCTGTTAGACGAGCTGTCAAATCGATCGAGTCCAGTTCCATCCCGAGAAAAGAGATTCTCTGCACGGGGCAAAGCTTGCTCTTTTCCCAGTTGACCCGAAGACCCAAACGAGCGAGGTGTTTTAGAGTTAAATCTCTGTGATCGCACAGCGTCTGACGTGTTTGAGCTATTATGAGCCAATCGTCTAAATACGCGAGAATGCGCACACCTTTCTCTCTCAGGGGTTTTAAAGCCCCCTCCACTACTTTGGTGAATACACGGGGAGACAGAGAGAGCCCGAATGGGAGGACTTTGTACTGGTATGCTCGCCCCTCGAACGCAAAGCGGAGAAACGGCCTGTGCCGGGGGAGAATCGATACGTGGAAGTACGCGTCCTTCAGGTCGATGGATGCGAACCAATCGTTTGGACGAATGCATGGAAATATGCGCTTGGGCGTCAGCATCTTGAACGGCATTCTGTGAAGTGCACGGTTCAGCGAACGCAGGTCCAGGATCGGTCGCAAGCCGCCGCTTTTCTTGGGTACAATAAAGTAAGGGCTGTAAAACCCCGACCTCATCTCGGCTGGAGGGACCGGCTCGATCGCGTCCTTCGCCAGTAGGACAGCGATCTCCGCACGGAGGACGTGCGCATCGGCAGCTCTCACCGCAGTGAAACGAACGCCGGAGAATTTGGGGGGACGCCGGGCAAATTGGATCGCGTAGCCGAGACGAATCGTGCGTAAAAGCCAACGCGACGGGCTGGGAAGCTGTTCCCACGCCCCCAGACACCGTGCGAGAGGGACTAAAGGCACGATCGGTGTACCCGCGGCGGGCGCAACGGAGGTGATCGCCGGTGTGTGCGTATTGGCCGCACCGACAGCAGTGTTGTGCATGATAACACTCACCTGAGTCCGCTGCTGGGTGGGTGAGTAAGGGAGGCTCTGCTGAAGACACCTCACGCCACTCGATGCACCCTCTGGCGAAGGGGGAGGAAGACGATGGGTTATGAGCCCGTGATTGTCTTCTTTCCCCTGAGAAGTCAGAGAGCGCGATGGGGTTATGAGCCCGTGTGTTGCTCTCGTACTCCTCTGATGAGTCGGAGAACGAGGGGGGGTTATGAGCCCGCTCGTGTCTCCGGCGCTCATCTGAAGACCTAGAGATGGAAGTGGAATTCGCTCTTTTTGTGGAATTGTGGGTGCCGACTGAAAAGTCGGCGGAACAGAAAATTGAAACAAAGGATTCCCCAACCGGCCCTCCTCCGGTGGGGGGAGTGGTGCTTTCACCATCTCCCGAAGAGCGATCCCCTCCATCTCTAGGTCGCCCGTCTCAGGGCCGCTTCGATTTTCTTTTTCCACCCTTTGAAGCGGGCTGAGCGGGTGGGGCGGGCTGCTGACGACCGGTTCCTCGCTTCTTAGAAGAGCCCCGGGGAGGAACGGAGGCGGCCGCCGCAGGACGCCCTCGGCGAGGAGCAGGCTGAGGTGCCGACGTGGACGGGGCAGGCGCAGGACGCTTCCGACGTGGCATGATCTGAGCGATGGCCTCAGTCTGCTTCTTGGCCGCGGAGAATTGCTGGGCAAACTCCTCGACCGTCTCGCCGAACAGGCCGGTCTGGGAAACCGGAGCATTCAGGAGCCGGGTCTTAGCAGCATCCTTCATGTCCGCCAGACACAGCCAGAGATGGCGTTCCTGGACTACCAGGGTAGACATCGCACGCCCGACGGCGCGTGCGGTGACCTTGGTCGCACGGAGCGCCAGATCCGTAGCCGCACGCAGTTCAGAGAACTCCGCCGATTCGTGACCTCCCGCGTGCAGGTCCCTCAGAGCCTTAGCCTGGTGGACCTGCAGCAATGCCATGACATGCAGGGCAGAGGCTACCTCCCCACAAGCCTTGTAAGCAGCACCGGACAGCGCCGACGACTGCTTACAGGCCCGTGAGGGGAGAGTAGGCTGGTCCCGCCAGGAGGAAGCGACACCGGCCGGACACAACTGCATCGCGACCGGCCGCTCCACTGACGGGATACCAGTGTACCCCTTGGCATCTCCACCCTCGAGAGAGGTGAAGGCTGAAACGGTCGGTTCCGGGCGGAAAACGGGGTTTTCCACGACCGCGTCAGCTCTTCATGCACCTCGGGGAAGAAAGGCACCGGGGGCGAGGACTGAGAAGCCCTGGCACCCCCGAAGAACCAATCATCGAGGCGGGACGGTTCAGGTGGGGGAGGTTTAGTCCACTCCAAGCCGACCGCCTCCGCCGCCCGGGCGAGCATGGCTGCCATCTCGGGGTCGAACGCAGAAGCCGCAACCTGGCCCGAAGGCGGGAGCGGATCCGGATCGACGTCCGAGGCTGACAACCCCCCTTCCGATGTTATGGTGGACATCGCGTCGGGTGGAGGCTCGACAGAGCGCGAGGAGACCGTAGAACACGGGCCGCTCGTCTCCATCGGGACCTCCGCTGGCAACGGATCAGGGCGCTGGGAGCTGCTGGACGAACCAGCAGACCGACCCAGCACCGTTATACGGAGATCATCCTTCGCAAGTCTGGTAGCTGCGCTCTTAGCAGCACCAGACTTGGAAGGCGGGCGCCGTTCCCGGAGAAACGACACCCGTCTCCGCAAATCCGCCATAGTCATGCCCTCACAGATGGAGCATGAACTATCACGCAACGCTGCCTCTGCGTGCTGGAGCCCCAGACACGAAAGACAACGCTGGTGGCCATCCCGGGGGGCGATGAACACACCGCATCCAGAAACCGAACACGGACGGAAATCCATCTTTAAAAAGACGACCCCGACCGTGACACGAATGAGTGGCTGTCTTTAAAAAGACACAAAGCTCAAACGTGCTGCTCTTTTAGGGAAATCACTCTTTTGTGCGAGCTGGTGAAACACACAGGGAGAGGCAACGCACTCACTCGAACTCAAGTCCTAAATTAAAGAGACAGAGAGAGAGAGAGAAAGGGTGGAGAAAAAACACTGCGAGCCTCCGCTGAGGTGTCTTTGCCCAACCAACTTCAGCAAGCTGAGATCTTATTTTCTTCCCTTCCAGAACAGGATCTACGAAGATCAGATAGAAAGCTTCTCGAGAGCAGATGTCTGCCGGCTTCGAAGCAAAAAAAGCTAATTTGGTATTGTGCACCTGCGGCTTATATACGCACCTGGCGGGGCGGCGCCGGCATTATGCAAATACCTGCATGCCAAGTTCATTGGCGTTTTTATAGTTTCTCGAAGTAGATAGGTCACCCGCGGAGCGGTTCCCAATTCGTCGGTCACGACGTGACGTCGTAGTGACCGACTGAAAGGGAACTTAGGGTACAGCCCCAGTGACAGAAAAGGTACAGTTTTGTACCTTTATTTCCGACAGTGCATCATCTCGCTATTCCTCATGACCGGAAGAGAGATTGTTTCGAGAATACGAGGAGATTAGCGTTTTTGATTAAAGATTATGAGGGCACATGGATAAAAAAAAATAATGAAGCTCACAGATAAGTCATTTGTAAAAAATAAGACAAAAATTAAGGTTTTTATTTAGCATTTTTTAATAAACATGCCTTAGAATAATATGTAACTGCTGTGTATCTTGAAACGAAACAGTGCCAATGGCATATTTAACCCTTGTATTGTGTTCGATTTTTGTGACGATTTTGATGGAGCGGGTCAAATTGACCCTAATTGGATTCAATGCAATTCCCTAAATATCACACTATGAAAAACAAGAAGGTATTAGGTATTAACAGGACCATTTTAGTATCAGTATTTGTCACACATTACAAACACTTAATGTCAAAAAGTATGATTTAAAAAAATGCATTTAACCACAATTTTTAACATGTTTGTTTTAAAAAATCTTGAAAATAAAATGTTGTAACGTTTAACATTTAAAATTTGATTCAACGTGTTTTTTTTTAACATTTTTTAACAAAAAAGAAGATGTGGGTCAAATTGAACCGCGAACATCAAGATTGTACCACATTTTTTTGCGTACACTTCAAAACATATCAGCGTATCATAACTTTACATGCATGTTCATGGCTATAAATGAGAAAAAGTCGAAAAATTTCAAGAATATAATGACAGGTTAACTGTGTTTTTCGACAGCTTAAAAAACACAACAGGTCAAATTGACCCAGAACATAATACAAGGGTTAAATATCTCTAGTACTAGTTATTTTTAGTTGAGATAGCTCAAACATGTGTTTTAGTCTAGCACTAATCTTAGGCTATATCTGTGAAACCGAAGGATTATGTAATAATTAGTTTTATCTATTTTTGTCATACCTTAAAATCTGCCACCGTCTGCATTGGTTGTGCATTGATGAGCAGCTCATATTTGCCAAGGCGACGCGTTAGCAGTTCCTCATATGTTAACTCAAATGTGACTTTACTGAGAGCGGCCACATTCACTGATGTTTTAAATTCTTCTAAAGTCCTTCCAACAGACCTGAGAGAACAATTACGCCCATCAAAACATATTTTATGTGCATAAGTCTGAATGAAATGTGTAGATTTTGTTTTAAATGATCAATACTTGATGAGTCCAGCACTTTGTCCTCGTGAAACTGCTTGACTGTACTGCTGCTGCGCGTCTGCTTTCTCCTTCACAACTCCATCATAGCTCTTTCCATCTATAGTCCTGACAAATAAACGATGCACATTAATCAGACATTAAAGATGGGTTTTAGCTATATTTATGTCATATATGCAATTTCATACATTCTGAATTTGCTGATGAAGGCATTCTTGGGTATCTTCACTTCAAAGAAGATCTCCTGAGATTCATTAAGTCTGTTTGCCACACGGCTTGTGATGATTGTGGTGGCGTAGCGACTGGTCACAGTAGAGTTAATGTTAAAACTGTAAATATCCACTTTTGGTTTCTGTGATGAGAAATCAAAATGTATTTACATGTCAACGATTGGCTGAGGCACAAAAACGCCTCCTCTCAAATATTTACTGCTCAGAAATAACGTAGAGAAAAGGTCTTTGGCCTTAAAACAAATAAGATTCGTCAATGTATGACCAGTGGTTTTGTTGAGTTAGATTGCACAACGCAGCTTTGTATGTGTATACGCAAACACACACATAGTTCAATTGTTCAAATTTTATCACTTTTAACTTTTTTTTTTACTGTTAGCAATTGAAGTAATTTGTTTAAATAGATCCAACTTTCCTGTTTTACAGTGAATGTCATAATCAAAAAATGAATTTAAGCATATCTATTGGTTTTCTATTGGTTTAATATCACTATATGTAGGCCTACAGCTGAACTTCAATAATTGTTTAATTTACACAGTTTTGAGAAGATAGTGTAGAATACTGTGTGTGTGTTTATTATACCACAAGCCAAAACATACACAACCAACAACAAACATGAGGTTTATCTTTATTATTTTGAATACTATTTAACATTGATTTAATTCTTAAAGATTTCACAACTTTTACCCTCACCTTCTTAACAGGATCTGAAGTGGCAGAAATGAGAAAAACGGCCAACAAAATCACTCTCAATACTCCTCGATCCATTGTGACCTGCAAAGATAAGCAGATCTCTAAACAGCACTGCCTTTAAACTCATGTCCACATTAATCTATTGGCTAATAAGGCAGAAACCACCCTCTTTAGATTTATGAACTCCAATGAGAAGTTGGATTTGATTTGGGTCAAACATTTCTATTTACTTTGTGGGTCATATGATGAAACATAAAATAAGGATTAGATTCTGCCACAGTTTCTATGGTTTAGTCTGTCTCTGTTTTTGGCCGTAGCCTACTCAATCAGCATTTCCAGGCTGCATACGTCTTATTTCAGAAAATTAACATTTATAAAGTTGATTGTTATTCTAAATTAATCGTAATTTGTAGTAATATGATTATGACTTGCGGATGTAATGCTCGGTTAACTTACAGTAAATAAACCAGGCTTGATGACGTATCATCAAGCCTCCGGAGGCTTCAGCCTTTATTGTAAAAAATAGGGTTACATATCTTGGTATATTAACTACTAAAGATGATAGGTGTTCTGCAAATTTCAAACCTATTATTACTTAGACACAGAAAATATATAATTGTTGGCTACAAAGAGACTTATCACTAAAAGGTAGAACATTACTCACTATGGCGGAAGGGGTGTCTCGCTTTGCCTACGCAGCCCAGTCTCTTTATGTGGACAAACAAATATTTAAACTAATTAAATAGATTTTAATAAATTTCCTTTGGAAAAATAAATCTCATTATCTGAGGAAATCAGTTTTACTAAACTCAATAAAGGTGGTCTGAATGTCATTGATTTTGTATCCCTCAGCAACACATTTAAAGTTAATTGGCTGAATCAGTATCTAGCGAAACCATCTTCTATATGGAATGTTTTCGCCCAACTTATCTTTTCACATTTTGTTGGTATTAATTTTCTTTTAACCTGCAATTATGATAAACTACCAACCAACTTTCATCGTCATTTAGCCTGGGTGTTAATTTATAAGCACACTTTTCACAACAAAGATGCTTTATTTGGAACAATAAGAACATTTTCTTCAAGAATAAGTCCTTGTTTTTTTGATAATTGGTTTAATAATGGTTTATTTTTGGTGAAGCAGTTGTTTAATGAGAAGGGTCTTTTGTTCAGCTACGCAGAATTTCTAACTAAATACCAAATACCAATAACACCAAAAGAGTTTGCTATAGTTATGAGAGCTATTTCCTCTGGTTTATGTATGCTTTTAAAAATTGTGATTTTTCTATAGGACCTAACACAACCTTTCCTAAAATTTGTGATACTCCTGTTGGACAAATTTGCTTCTCTGAGTGGAAAGCAAAAAATTATAAGATAAGGTCATTATTTCTTAAGAATCAGATTTTTGTTCCATCTGCAATTTCTTTTTGGAATAATTTATTTGTTAACCTGAATTGGACAAAAATCTGGTCTCTACAACAAAAAAAATTCCTCACAAACAAAGTGAAAGAAACTTCCTTTAAGCTCTTACACAGATTTTACCCTGTAAAGAGGTTTATACAAAGATTTAGAGCTGACATTGAGATTACATGCTCTTTTTGTTTGACTTGTGATGAAACCGTTGTACATTTGTTTTGTTCATGTCAATACATACAAAAGTTTTGGAAAGATATTGATGTGTTTGTTAAGTGAAAGATTTTGCCAGGATTTGCAGTACGTTTGAGAAACGTTATATTTGGGTTTTATGACACTGACCCCCATAAAAAAACAAATATTAGCTTTATTATTAATTTAATTTTTTTCTAAGCAAATTTTACATCCACAAATGTAAATTCTCTAAATCTAAACCTGTATTCTCTGTCTTCCTGAAAGATCTGCAAAATTACTTGAATGTAATATCAGCCTCCACTATTAAGAAAGCCATAAGTAGTTAGGATCTGTTCTACTTTTGACCTCTTCATATGATACTGTTTAGGTGATAGCCCCTTTGTTGTTGTTTTTTGTCCTCTTCTTTAATTTATTTATTTATTTATTATTATTATGTATATTGTCTCTTGTGTTATGTGGATATTGTATGTCTATATTTTTTGTATGAATGTTCTGTAAGTTCTTGCAAATAAAAAAAAAATAAAAAAGAGGCTTCAGCCTTCCGATTGAGAAACGGCCAAAGTCTGTTGTTTAAATATTAGAAACAATACATTTGTTTCTTTTGTGCTGGCTTGATTTATCAACGTTTATTTATAAATATATAAAGTCGTATAAAGAGTATATTTTTGCACAGAACAAAAATAAATGTAGTTATTCTGAGCATGCGCAGTAACGTAAGCCAGCTGGAAAATTCTTCTTCGCTAAATCAGTGGCGCGCAGTAATCAGTGTATCTCGCGGCCCCCTCTGCTGGTGAAATTAATCATCACATGATTGCTCCGGTCTGGTGCTACAAAAGCTATGTTGATCGGGGTTTTCAGTGTATTTGCTGGTTGTTTTAAACGTGCTGCAAAACGGGGACATTTCCGGGGAGAGCTCCAGTCGTTGACAGAACACCAAAAAACGGGACTGTCCCCGGAAAACTTTAAATGCCTCTTGTCAAAGAATTTTGGTCTGATTTGTCAAAAATGTCTGGGTTCGAAATCCAACTTGATCATTGATTTAACTATGTGTGATATAAATTCTTTTATTTTCCTTATTGTAAATCAAATATAAATATAATGTTACATATCATCGCTTATTACCATTGTTTTCTTTGTTTTCAAATGGTTGCCTTTATTCCCTGCTTTACTTATTGTATTTATGTCATCAAAAAAAAAAAAAAAAATACAAAGTTAGCGTTAACACCATCAAAGGTGTAATACTTTTATTATCAACATCTAATTAGTTAATCATGCCTAGCATTCATTTATTTGTTTTATTTGTTTAATGAGTGGAGCACAGCTCCTCAGTAAATGCGAGAGCTGGCTCAGTGTCGATACTATTATGTTGCCTGTAGGGGGCGTTCTTGTCTTTACTGTTACTACAATAATGTTCCTGAATTGTACCAGCTCTTCTCCATTTTTGGTCTGATGTTGTAAAATACTAGTTTAATCTTTCCTTTGAAATTTCTCCCATTTCCTCAGAATTTTTACACTATGTTCAATACAATGAAAAATATGTTTACCATGTGTTGTTTTCTTCTATAAATTTAAGGTATAATTTATTGTTAGGGCTCCAAGCATATATATTATTATTATCAACTTCATTATTATTACCAGAAGAACAATTCAAATTTCCTAACCCAGAAACTTTTCTGTCTGAACCTGTTTGCGACAATATTTTATATGCCTACTTTATTCTTTGAATTGTTTTCAATAGAGTTAGAGTGTTTTTACAAGATGGTAAAATGGTGTAAAAACCTAGTTATTTTTATGATTTACTCTTTTATACATAAAATCTTCCTACTTTGAAAATATAACTGTCATGGTCCTGTCTTCAGGTCATAGTGACAGGATCATGGCAGTCCCATGTTTTGTGGGAAAGCATTGCTTTGTTTATTAAGGCCATGTGCTTTCTGTCTCATCTCCTGACCCCGCCCACCTCATCTCCTGTTAATTACTTTATTATTGCTTGATTCATGTCTTCTTTTCCCCTCTTGATTTGCCCCTTTAATTAATGCCCTTGTGTTTCATGTTTGATTGTCTGATTACATGGAATGTTGCCCCACGTGAGTGTATTAGTCAAGTAAAAGTCATATCAAGTCTAGTCTAGTCTATTGTATGCCTGTTGTTTATTGCCTTGTTTACCCCTCTTGTCAGATTTGTCATTGTTTAAATAAACTTGTTAAGTGTTCTCCTGTGTCTGCAACTGGGTCTTGTCTCACTACAATCATGACAATAACCTTGATATCTTTAATATTGAGTCATGTAAGATCAGGTAAAAGATAAAAATTAATGTGAAATCAAAGAGCAAAATCAACCTTTGATACTTCAAATCTCATAATAAGTTTATGAGACTTTGGTCAGGATTTCACAGACAGGTTCACATGATGTCAAATTATAAACACTGCATAAAATGAAAGCATTCACATAAATGCAGACTCAGTATTTGATCATATTCATATTTTAAAAGTGAATTAAAGCAAATAAAATCAGCGACATCAACTATGCATTAATAAGATTATTTATTTATGGCGCAGTGAAAAACATTGAAAGTTATGTGGGGAATGGGGATCACGTATCTCTGAAGCAGACAAACATTTAATGAATGTAACAGAGCAGGTTTGAGAAACACTGGCTTTGAATATGAAGCTGCTGAACTGAAAGTAGTTCATTTCACACAGGTAATGTCACCCATCCCGCTTATCAAGATTTTTTCTTTCCTTTTTTTCTGAAGAAAGACTAAGGTAGCCCTGAGACATTTCTAGAACAAGACTAAAGAACATACATGAAATTTGAATGGTGCTGATTTATAGTTTCTATAATAAGGCACCTAAAAGTAGTCTGGTTGATTCAGTTTAAGAGTTATGACTTGATTGAATAAACATTGTAAAGGTTAAAAAAGTATTTTTTTAAACAGTTGCACGCCACAATGTTTATAACTTTGACATAATACATATATAACTGTTATAATTGGATTTATTGGAGTGGGTGAGACAATTTTCAGAATCTCATAATCATGTGGTTTATGAGTTAATAATAGGTCATCTGAATTATCCCATGGTTACTACGTCCCGGGTAACAGTCAGTTATTAACACAAGCTCTTTAATCCAAGTACATTATGAGTACAAAGTTGCCATGATACAAGAAACAGAGCTGCTAAACAAATTCCCAGCAGACAGTGAACTTTGTACCTAACAGTTTCCTGGTTACAGTTTTACTATCCAGCAAATTACTCAGATCAAGTTGTTCAGTAAAATAGTTGTGATAAATATCAGATGCCATTGTATTTTAGCTGGTCTATTTGTTACAATGCTGTTATGTACGTATATGTAAACAAGTCAGCAAGTATGAAGGTGTGTTTTAATTCTCATTGGGAGGGGTGGATTTACTAACACACCTTCATTTATTGAATGTCATTCTTTACGGCTGTATAACACACACTGTTTCTCTCTAAGAGCTGTATGTAAGTATCTTTTTACTTTAATTAAACCTATACTTATTATGTGTTTTGTCATGTGAGCAGGCTTCTGTCATATTTTATATTGTAAATACTTTATATAATTTAATTTATACGTATAAAGCACTTAAAACTATACAGTTTACAGTGAACATGTCACTATTTAATATTGTATTATCTAATACATACGTACATTTTAAGTGTATTTAACTTATATAAAATAGAGGATGACATGCCCATACTGCAAACCAGATAAACTAGCCAGAACAGTGAACGTGATTCATAAACTCCCACGTAAGGCACCTGCGCATTTATTGTAAGACTCGCCCAGGTGTTGCTCAACGTACAGACTTATCAACATAAGCTTGAATCTATGAATTTTCACCTAAACTGTATAATCTTAAAGAAGGAATTTTGACGGATGTATCATTTGTTTCAGATAACCTGTACGCTATGCTGCGCAATTGTGCGCTTTTGCGCTTCCTGGTCGGTCAGATTCGCGTAATGGATGAAGGACTCGGACTGTTTATCCGATCGAAACAGGACTATGTTTCTTTTCTGACGTCTTGAAGCCTTATACAGTGAAGGATACAGTGAAGGATATTGTTTATGGGATTTATTCTTTCTAATGGACTGTTGGATACGAGAGCGAAACCATTGCGCAATGGGGTTGTCATGGTGGAGAAATCTGCTGCTCTTACTGGTCTTCACCTTTGTGTGTTCACTGGAACAAGTTACACACAACCCACAAAACAACGTCTTCTGTCCTCAGGTTGAGTACAAACATCTTTTTATTTGTATTCATTTTAACTTATAAATGTTATAAATATTTTAATAAATAATTACTAGTAATACTGGTCATGGCTGAGATCTATTGGGGGGATCGTAGTTGGAGATAAATAAATAAATACTTATAAAATGATAGTGTTTAGATGTTAAAAAGTAGGATTTAAAAAATGATACACTGTATATGGGCAGCTTCTATCAATTCCATGCCATAAAACTAATCTGCATGTCTTTATCTGGGGACTTTCACGCTTACCACTTCACTTTTATTATTGTTTGTGCTCCTCATCAAACTTTATTAAAACCTTGAACTCAGGCCTATAAACATATTATTGTCCATTTCTAGGTCTCTGGTAAGCAAACAGTAACAAGTACCATGTATGCATCACTATCCAAATTTGATTTTCAGTATATTGACTATAAACTTTCGCTTTCTCCAGGGTCTTTCAAACTGCAGTCTTAAACATACAGATCCTCTCGGAGCTCATGACACAGACTGTGGTCGTGCATACGTGTGCTCTTTGAAAGTCGAGCCTAAATTGTGCTGTTATGACAAGAACTGCAAACCGTGTTTGTGGATCAACATCCAGTTGAGTTTTATCCCGGAGGCTGAGGATGAGGAGGATGGAGGAGAATCAGGATATGAAGATGAGAAGAGAGGTGCGTCATTACAATAGATGTAGCCCATAACAGTAGTACTACGGTGATATGATCTGTATTAACGCTGGTGTTTTTGATGTTAGGAGATTGGGATGCAGGCTGTGTTCCAGATGACACATTGAAAGGTCAAACCACAATGGTACTGTTTATTTTCAACAGCACAATACATTAGTAACTGAACCAATTCATGCATGAAACGTATACATTTTGGCAGTAAGCCATTATACATGTAGAACCGCACTGTAAATTCAAATATGTCTTAAAAATTGAGTTCTCATAATTTAAAGTCCTATTGTAATAAAAATCACATGTCTTTTTCATTAAAGGAAAACTCTCTCTGTGAAGACCAACTGGCTTATCAAGGCATGTCAGGTACATGCACAGTCAAAATCTATGTTTTGTTAGTATTTCTTTGCTGTTACTTTTGCAAGGTGAAGTATGCATTTTCTGGATGCCAAACTAGTCACCTGAAAGCTGTTTATCTCTTCATCTGCCCTTTATGTACAGTAGCTGCTGTTACGATATGCTACACTTCAGCAGGAAAGCTCACATTGTGCAAGAGATTGAACTTCATCATGACTTCTGGTATAAGTCACAAATCATTTAATGTAAGTGTCACCTAGTTATTTAAATTTAATCTTTGCATTTAAAGATGAAAGTCACAGGCTATCCTGTACTTTAAGGGGACACATCACAAGACTTTTTTAAGATTTCAAATAAATCTTTGGTGTCCCTAGAGTACATATGTGAAGATCTAGCTCAAAATATCATATAGATAATTTATTATAGTATGTTAAAATTGTCACTTTGTAGGTGTGAGCTAAAATGTGCCATTTAAAATGCAAATGAGCTGGGCTGCGTTCTCCGAAACTACCTTAACGCTATGTCGTTCTTAAGTTGTACCTTAAGCTGTACCTTATCGCTAATACGTGTTTGCCGAAACGTTCTTAGTTACGTATACCTTCTGTAAGTCATACGTTCGTAAGGTTGGTCTGGAGCACTCTTAGCTATACCTTATCCCACATGACTCCACTAGGGGCCATCACTTTCATAAAAGCTTACATTGCAGTCTATTTAATACGACTAAATATGTGTAAAAAAAAGTTGCAATACACTTCGTGTTTAATTAGGCAAATATTTTTATATTTAAAGAATAAAACATTTAAATAATTAGACATCATTACATTGATGGTTGTTAGATTTTTCATTATGTTTTCCAAAGGGACGTCATCAGCTGCGAACTATTAAATGCTACAGGATTAAGAAACTATTTAAAATATATATTTTGGGTGATACTGGCAGCTATACAGCGCATCCTACTATTTCATTTGTGCATTTCATCTCCGTTAAATCTTAGTCTACCGGCTATTTTAGCTGCATAAATAAATCGGGAAAAATTACAAAAAAAAAAACTAATTATGATTATTAATGTTAATTCGACTTTGCATCGAAGTTTTTTAATGTTTTATAACTTTGAGGCAACTGCATGCCATATTCTTTATAAACATTCAAAATAAACTGCGCACTTGATTACTGCTTGTATAGTCTCCTAAGGTCAACAAAATTTCCACATTAAAACTAATCAAAGCTAAAATCTACAGCAATCATACTATATATTTATATAGGCTATTATATAATATTTTATATGTTATATTTAGACAGACAGGCTCCAGAAATGCGTCCATTAAGCTTTATCCGCATTGTAACCATGCAAGCTGCTTGCGCATCCAGTGTCCAAGCACAATAAACGCGTGAACTAATGAACAACAGCAGTTTGTACTTTATATTTTAAGTGAAATGCACAGCCAAGTACCTGCACGACCCACCTTATTCCCCTGTGCAACGCACTTATTGGGATTCCCTAATATAATTGATCCTTTCAAAGCATAGCAGATGAATTGGAGCAGTTTAAACATGATACGTTTGGAAATAAAGTTGCGGGTTTTGCACGGGTTTGATATAAAATATAGAAGGTTGAATTTAGTTGTTTGCAATTTGAAATATTTTTTACCAGATATTGCTAATAAATTTAACTTTAACTATTTCTAAAATGTTTAAATAACACCGCTATCTCACAACGCAGCAAAACTTATTACATAAAGTGAATAATTGATTGTCGAGCGATCGATATCAACCTATTCAGCACCTCCACCATGGACAGCACCCGCTAAGGTCGAACTTAAGAAGGTTTACCTTAAGCAACATCCTAAGGTATAGTTCGGAGAACACACGTAGGAAAGGTATACCTGTAGTTAAGGTTTACCTTAAGAGTCTTCGTAGCGCGCTAAGAGACAACGTTATCGGAGAATGCAGCCCTGATCTCTACACTAAATGGCAGTGCTGTGGTTGAATAGTGCAGATTAAGGGGTGGTATTATCCCCTTCTGACATCACAAGGGGATCTACATTTCAATGACCTATTTTTTCACAAACTAAGTTACTGGGTTGATCTTTTTTTTTTTTAAGTCAGATTTTCATAATATGTCTCCTTTAAGAATTGCTCATAACCAAAGCTTACAGCAAGAGTATTAACTACTACAAAAATTTTAAAAAAGTTAAAATGTTTTTAACCTCTCACTTCTAAATATTAAATTGCACTAAAATTGTTAACTAAATGTAAATGACTTGTGCATTTCTGGAATATGTTTTGGAGTAACTCCTCTAACGTTGTTGTAAAGTATAAATACTTGAAAATCCAGATTTTATGCAGTGATAAAGAAAATCCAAGTAAGTATGCATAAAATGTGTGATGTGAACATACAAGCAAACAGTGTTTATCTGTGTGTTGTGTAGTTAACTCTGGTGGAGTATGAAGATGTTCACTTGGGTGGAAAAAATAAGATCTCGGTCGGATCTTCCAGTCGGTCAGCTGAAGTTGAAATTCCTACATTAAAAACAGGTAGCCATTATTTTCACTTACCATATACATCTATGTAAAATCTGTGTACAGTACACTTTAAAAACAAACAGTGCTAAATAGCACTAAAAGTGTTCTTTTGCTCATAATCATAGGAACCATTTTAGTGCTATATAGCACCTGTTAAGCACCTATGAAGAACCATATGGGGGTCATATAGCACCACTATAGCACCACATCTGGTTCTACACAGGTGCTACATGGATACTTTATCGGTGCTATATGGCACTTAAAATAGTTCCTCTATGATTACGAGCCAAGAACCAGTTTTAGTGCTATTTAGCACCTTTATTTGTTAGAGTGTATACACTCTTACAAATAAAGGTGCTACACGATGCCATAGAATGAGCAGAGATCTTCAACCTACTAAATTCCCATGGACCCACTGTCCTGCAAAAAAACTTGCAGCTCCAAAACACCTGTCTGTATTTTTTAAGCAATCCTAAAGACCTTAATTATCTGCTTCAGGTGTGTTTATTGGGGTTGGAGCTAAAATCTGCAAAACAGTGGGTCCCCAGGAGCAGGGTTAAAGACCTTTGCCATTGAAGAACCATTTGGTTCCACAAAAAACCTTCAACAACTGAATAATCTTTCTGTTTCTTCACAAAAGGTTCTTTCTTTGTAGTGAAAAAATGTCTTTAGATGAATGTCTTTAGATGATAAAAAAAAGTAAGAAAGAAATGGTTCTTTAAAGAACATTTGACTGAATGGTTCTTTGTGAAACCAAATATGGTTCTTATGGCATCACTGTTTCAAGCCCCTTTATGTTTAGAGTGTATCTAGTGTTATTTTACCTCAAACTAATTGTCCCACATCTAAATTCCCATCTGAAAATGAATAATTTCCATTATGTGTTTTTCCAAAATATTAATTATATAGAATATGTTGTTTAATATACTAGTCAACATTTGAAAAAAAAGTTTATCAAACTTATCCTAATACAAGAACAGTTATTAGTGATTGGTTTTATGTAATCTTTTATTTTAAATATTATTTTATTTTATTATTTTATTAATCTTTTATAAAGATCCACTTCAAATGTTGACTAATGTATAATGGGAAAATTAAAAGAGGCATGCATGCATAATTTTAAATTATATGATAGAGTAAATATCCCCAAAATCATACCAGGGTTTTAACTCATACAGTATTTTATTAAAACTGCAACAATGCATCAAAGCTGTTTGTGAACTATAAAGTTTATATTAACTCATTCCCCACCAGCCTTTTTTAAAAAAAAATTGCCTGCCAGCATTTTTTGTGATTTTCACAAAAATGTTACAAAATGCCTTCCAGGTAAATTTTCTTCTATAAATATATAAACATACAAATATATCAAATGAAAGAACATATCCTCTGCTTTCAAACAAACAAACAAAATGGGAAAAAAGTTTCATAATGCCTTCAATTGTTCTTTTCTTATAACCTCTCAAATATGGTTAGGTTTCTTCAAAAATACAAAAATTTGACCAAAAAACTAAAATAATTGCACTTCTGTAAATTTATTTAGTTAGAGATCAGATTCAGAACGATTATCAAAACATACACGTCAGGAAAACATCATTGGCAGGGAAATGTTTTCTCTTAAGTGACGAGATAACTCGTCAAAGGCGGGGAAAGAGTTAAAAAAATATAAGAACATTCATAAAAGCATGAACATTAAAACATTTCTCTTCTGGCAGTGTGCTCCTCACCCCTTCATGAGCACATAATGGAGTGTAAAGGTATGTTTGGATTAACTGTATTAACTGTACATGATCATTTCTCTTATGTTATATAAATGTAATAAACTAGGCCTATAATGAACTATATGTAAGGTTCTTTACAGGTTCAATAATGACAGAGAACCATTTTTTACTTTACTAAGTTCTTGAGTTGTCTGTTTAGGCTAAACATCTTGCAGTAAATTTAGTTATTTTTATAAAGTTTTAATAAAGCATCACTAGGCCTACATGCATGTGCTAGAAGATAAGTGCTAGAAAATAAAAGTTTCTTTCTTTGTAAAACATACGCTTGTATGGCATCAGGCTAAGAACCAAAAATTTATAGTTTTAGTCTTTATTTTTTTGAATGTATTACAAACAGGTATTACAGACCTGACTTACAGTTCTCCCGCTTGAATGTTTAGGTCCCAGGGTGAATTGCACAATTCAAGGAGATGTGGTTAAACTGGATTATGAGCTTAAAGAGGCATCTGAACCACTTCAGCTCTGTATGAAACGAGGGAAAGAAGGAAAATGCTGGGTAAGAGAATATATTAACAATACAATAATTGGAATTCAATTATAAGGAATACAATTTATTCTTTTTACCTTTCAAATATCTGACCCTGTCTGTGAAGTCTCATAATCTAATGATGAGATTAGGAGCATTATTAAGGAGTCATGAAGTTGGCTTACTAAACATTGATCATAACCTTACTCAGTCAATATTAAAGGTTATATTTTCACAGAATGTTATTTACATTATGAGGATATTTTTTATGCAGAAAACAGTAAATTACTGAACATCGGTTCACATATTTTCATACTATTTTCCTCAGGGCCTCTCAAGTAACATCATTCCACTGAAGTCTGTCACAGACTGCATGTGTTTTCAGGTACAATAGCTTTCTTTCAATCACACACACCCACACCCAAAACCCCACGCCTTGCCAAACTCATTTTTTGTTGTGTGTGCATGTCTGTACTTCTAGGCTTGGAAAGGATCAACTCGTACTGAATTCTGTCCATTTGAACAAAGTCCAGGTAACTACAAAATCTAAACCATTTTAGGGTGATGTCATTTACATTTCAGAACAAATTGGCTTCTTAAGGTAAAAATCAGTATTTAGTGTGACTTTTCTTTGTATTAAAAACATCTAAAGTATTGAAGTCATTAGATTAGAGATTTCCTTCCATTTAAGTTTCTGCTGCAGGTTCCTGCTATTGCTAAAGTGTTCGAAGAGATCACACTAAACACTTGACAGTTTAGCTTATAATTTTATTCATTTTTTATACTACATACCATTTTCATGTATTTTCTGGTTGTATTCTAATAAAGAAACTGAGAAATAAGTATATATGACCATCATACTGTACCATTGCAAAAACAACACATTATGATGGCCTGCGATCACACCAGCTGCTATAAAGGCAAAAACTTGCTTTTCGCACGTAGTTGGACGCTTGAACATTTTGAAGTTACTCGCTTCATTCGAGCGTGAAAGCCGTGCGTGAAATTCTAGTCATTTGAGACATTCACGCTTAAATTCACGTCATGGGATGGGCTTCTGCGGCTCCGCTTGCTCCCTGAAATCACATGACTACTAGAGCAAGCTCCTTATTGGTTAACGCAGCGCGAATATCCACCAATTTTCAGATGTTTCCCGCGGCAACGCTCAAATCGCGCGGAACGCACCATTCACACGTACCGTGCTGCAGGATGTCTATTCGCATCTTTGCATTGACTTAACATGTAAATCACTCGCGCTTGCCGCCTCTTCCGCGTCTGGTGTGAACGCAGTCTTACCCTGCATTCACACCAGCTGCGGTAGAGGCGGCAAAATGCGCTATTCGCGTGTAATTGGACACTTGAAAATTTTGAGTTTACTCGTTTCTTTCACCCATTCACGCAAAAGGTTGCATCATGGGAGGGGCTTCTGCGGCTCCTCTCGGTCCCTGTAATCACGTGACTACTAGAGCAAGCTCCTTATTGGTTAACACGGCACGAATATCCGCCAAAGTTCAGATTTTTCAACTCGCGTGTTTCCGGCGGCAACGCTCAATTTGTGCGGAAAGCGCCGTCCGCGCCACACACTCCGCACCTTCCACGTGTTCTGCCCATTCTCACCTCGCCATTCGCGCGTACCGCGTCGCAGGATGCCTATTTGCGTCTTTGCATTGACTTAACATGTAAATCACTCGCGCTTGACGCCTCTTCCGCGTCTGGTGTTAACGCAGCCTTATGCTATGTACATACCAAATGCAGGGCATCACGTTACTCGCTCTAGATTACTCATGGGAGTTAACTTCGTGTCATGCGAATTTTTCGCTTGAGTTGAATATTTTCAACTTGGGCGAAGACGCGTTTGAGGCGAATAGCGCGTTTTCACAGCAAACGCGCCGCCCATATTGCGTCAATCGCATCGCCCCACGCGAGGACACGTCTGATCTCATCTTTGCATTGACTTTTTATGTAAATCGTTGAACTCGCAGCTGGTGTGAACCCACAGTTAGACTTTTGCACAGTACGGTAAATTTAATTTGAATGGAAATAAATGTTTGCATTTATATATCTGTTAATACAGTACAGCTTGACTTGGATTTGTTTTTTCCAAATGTCTTTTATCTGCAGTGTTTAAAGAAAATGTCCTGAGAAATGTGTCTGTGTTCGTGTACCACACTAAGACAAATGATGATCAACCTGTGTTAGCCTGGAATTTATCAGCGCCCTGCAGACTCGATGCTGAACTGTGGCCCTGTCAGCTACACGCTGATGGACAATGCAAAGAGATTCATGGCTTCAGACAGCAGTCTTCCAATGAAACACAATGGGAAGAAAACATCACAACGTTATGGGTAAATATTTATAGGTGTATATAAAGCTGTGTGTCTTGATTTTCTGTATTGTATTCTTAGTCAATGTAGACACCATATTTAATATGGCATGAATGAAGACACTCATAAAAAGTACAAAAGCTATCACTGGGGTGGTAACCTTTCAAAAAGTCCCCCTTTGTACCTTAAAAATGTATATGGGTACTTCAAAGGTACATATGAAGAGTTTCGTTGCAAAACGAGATTTTTGTCAAAACATGTTTATTATTCTGTTATCATGTTATTATTTTGTTTTATAGTGCTGCTTAGCTGTATGTTTTAAGTTATGAAGGTGTAAATCAAAACAAACCAACTGAAGTTGAATTGATATTAATTGGAATGCACAACCAAAAAATTAAATTTCTGAAAAAAATTAAAAACTGAGTTATCTTGTTTGGCAACAAAACTCCTTCAAAACACTTTGAAATGTGGGACAAGTGGGACACCCTACGGACCTGTAAACTAAGCGAGCATACACAATTTAAGGCCATGAGTTTGAAAGTCCACATGAAGTGTGCCTTTTGGGACAAGGCCTAAGATTTTAACGTGTTGTCCTGTGACGGCTAGTATCATAGCTTCTCTACAGTATGCATTTTGAAAGGAAGGGGTGACCTGTGGACTGAGCTGTTGGTTGCAATTCACAATCTCACCGCTAGATGCCACTAAAATCCACACAGTGGATCTTTAATAAGTTATGTAAAATGAGGAAATAGAGAATGAAAGAAACAGATAAAAAATTATTTAGGAAATTTTAGACATTGACTTATAAAAGGTCTTTCATAGTTTCACTTTCATTGTGTAAAATAATATTAAGTCTATTTTGACTGAGACCATTCATTGTTTGTATCCATGGCATGAAAGTTGTTTGCATTAATGATACTATCATATTGTTTGCCAACGTTTGTCTCTACAGACATCCGGCAAATTCGTGAACATCAACTCTAGGAATCACCAGCAGCTCTGTGTGACTGTATGATGCTATCTTCCCTTTATTTAAATGTTTTCTGGCGTAACCGAAAAATGAACTTGATAAACATCATCCATTGTCTCTGTTTACAGCTTCACACACATGGAGAGAGTCCTCGCTACTACTGCCAACATCCCTGTAAGCATTTTTCTTTAAAATATTTAACATACACATCCTGTTTAAAGCAGACTTTGCTTACAAACATTTGCATTTTGGGATGTTGTGAAGTGAACTAACTTAAACATTTTTTCTTTGTTGCAGTGGAACGGCATTATTGGAGTCTTCTTATTCCTCTGGCGCTGATCGTTGTTTGTCTGACTATTTGTGGAATCTATCTAGTTGTGAACAAAATCAAATGTAAGTTTGTGATGTCCAAGTAGAAATCATGAGTAAACGCAGATCAACCATCTCACAGAGATGCAGATCAAAGAGGGGTTTTGTCTGTGATGTTTATCAAACTGATTCACTCCGTGTCCTTTTAGTATTTGTCTCTCTGTTCTGAATGGATCTATTCATGCATTTTATTCAATGCTGCATATTTTGAGCTGATACGTATAATGCCTTCATTCAGCCTAACAAGCAACATGTTCATCAAATATGATGTAGAAACTAAAGTCAGATCTGACATTGTGCTTCTTTAACAGGGTGGATCAGTGGATGGGAGAGACAATGTCATTCTCAAGGTAATCAATGTAACAGCTGCAATATTCATGTGTTTCTTTATATTACTTTATTGTTTACATTTATGCATTAAGCAGACAAGTTTATCCAAAGCAACTTACAGTGCATTACAGGGTTTACATTATCTATTATATATCTATATATAATGTGTTGCTAATGCAATGCTCTACCACTTTTAATAGCATTTATTAATGCTTTAATGCATTGAAGCTATACAATACATTTTATCAATCTGTGTGTTGGCTGATAATCTAATCTTTGATCTTTGCTTTAATTTCTATTTTTTAGATACAAGGGGACAGGTGTTGTTGCTTCATTTGTCCACCACCGACCACCAATCACAGCTGGTTTGTAGGCTAAG
This sequence comes from Paramisgurnus dabryanus, assembly GCF_030506205.2. Taxonomy (NCBI): domain Eukaryota; kingdom Metazoa; phylum Chordata; class Actinopteri; order Cypriniformes; family Cobitidae; genus Paramisgurnus; species Paramisgurnus dabryanus. Next base: position 11,247,742 of record NC_133350.1, read on the forward strand.
CCGGATGTTTTCTGAGCTAGGTTTCAGTGTGTCCTTAGACCTTTTGAACCTAACAGAGATCAGTTCACTGGGCCCGGCACCGTGGTTCCACTCCAAACTCGGTCAAATCCAGAAACACGGAGGTAAAGTTCTTCTGATGGTCTCACCGTCGACACTCCAGAGCGCCGAGTGGTACTCGAGCGTTTCCAATAGAGGGAAAGAAGAAATAAACAGGAGCTCTACAACCTGCTCATCGGATGTTTTGGTTGCTGCCCTTGGCTGCATTTCAGCCGATCGCCAGAAGGGCGGCGCTGCTCCTCGGTTTGTCCTTGTGCAGTTGAATAGTAACGAACACCTTATCAATGAGGAGGGTGACATGCCAAAGCTGCTGAGGGGCTTGCCGTTGTATAAACTCCCTTCACAGACTCAAGGACTGCTTGGGGAACTGTGTATGGATAGGCCAAACAGCCTGGGCGGGAAGTTAAAGAAGATGTGGTGGATGAAAAGAGCACGGAGGAAGTTTAGTCAAGAACTTCAGAATGATTTTAATAGCAAGAAGTTGAGGACTGAATCAATGCTCACTCAGGAGGACTCACTAAGTCTGGACATGGAAGAATTTTATCTGAAAAAGGAGCAGTTATAAGGCACATCAGCAAATATACGCTAAATTTTATTGATGTGACACTACAGTATGGCAATGCCATGACTTTCTAGACATGAAGTATTTGAATAGCCTATGTCTTTCGGACCTCTATGTGTTAATCATTCACTTACATCGTTTTCTTTGTGAAAACAAAGAAAATAATTTACAGTATGAAAACAGAAAGTAAGCCTTACGTTACCAGTGTGTTTCCTTAGGTACCGGGGACATTAAAATTTTTAACTTCTTTTACCTGTAAGTTAATGGTTCTCAAACTGGGGGCCCTGAGATTGTGACAGGGGGTCCCCAGATTTATGACATGTTATAATACATTAATTTATCATGAATTCTGTCTAATTAAACCTTAACTTTGTTTAATTCAAATGTAATGTTTACAGTGTTTTATGTCATAAATGTTCTTTGAAGGGCCATGAAGGGCACAAGTGGGGGCATCACGTCGAAAACGTTTGAGAACCAGTGCTGTAAATAACTTGTATGTTACTTGTAAATAATTCACTTGCTTTTTGGAAAATGTATTTTTTGTATGTAAATATGATTTAACTCTATTAAAAATGATAAAATGTGAAATTAATTTAAAAGTTTATGTTCGTCTGTTGTAGTTTTTGACTGTTTAATTAGTTGTTATCATGGAAGGGAACAGGATAAAAATACTCACGTCTATAAATAAACGCGTCACTTGAGACGCATCGCGCGTGTAATCAGCGCGACGTCGCACGTACAGATGCCCACTTTGTTTTGCGGGTCAAATGACTGAAGAAGAAATAAATAAGATACTTTTTTAATTCATAATAACGCATGAATATTTAATTATAAAACAGAAATCAACAACGAGGCACTGCTGCACTAGGATGCATTATCATGACGTTGCATGAAATAGGCGGGGCCAACTTGACCGACAGTTCTTCCTGATTGGTCAGGAAAATAATTTGTATTAAATGTTGTTTTTAATGTTATAAAAAAATCTTGCTGTCATTGTGCAGGTGTAAAAACAATTCAGGATCGTTGCTGAAGCACTGTTGTACTGAACTGTTTTTGATATGGAAACGTAGACATTTGAGGGCATTGAAAGAGATGGGACATACAATCTAAATTCGACTACTATTTAGTGATAGTATGCAGGATCCGTTAGCTAATAACCATATTAATAATTTAATAATAATTCATACAAATTGGAAAGCGTTGGTTTCGGCATTGTGAGCACCCACGCACCTCCCTTTCGAGCTCCAACGGACTTATAAACAAGATAAGCAAGCACGTGCCACCCAGTGAGCACAAACTTAGCGAAACTACTATGGCAAAGCCGTTACTCTAAATTTAATATTCATAAGCCGACCAATCGCCCTTGAAAGTTCTTACATACGTCATGACGTATATTACCAAATATTCATGAGGTAAGCCTTTGCCATAGTACGAATCTCATACTGTGTTGAAGTGAATCTGCTTGCCTTGTAGAGGTCACTGCGGTCAGGCCACCCTCCACTTTGAAAAAGACGGTCAAACTAGCCCTCACGTTTTTTTTCTGTGTGCACATATATTAGGCATTACGGTAAATGCACGAGAGGAATGATTTCAAAATAAAAGTTTCTCACCTAATTTGTTGTTATTTCTGTTGCATTCTGTGTGTATTTTAAATCGTTGCTAGGGTATTATGGGTGGTTTCTAGGCTGTTTCTGTTGCATTCTGTGTGGTTGCTAGGGTTCTGTAAGTGGTTGCTAGGCTGTTTCTGTTGCATTCTATTTGGTTGCTAGGCTGTTTCTGTTGCATTCTGTGTGTGTTTTAAGTCATTGCTAGGGTATTATGGGTAGTTGCTAGGCGGTTTATGTTGCATTCTGTGTGGTTGCTAGGGTTCTGTAAGTGGTTGCTAGGCTGTTTCTGTTGCATTCTATTTGGTTGCTAGGCTGTTTCTGTTGCATTCTGTGTGTGTTTTAAGTCATTGCTAGGGTATTATGGGTGGTTGCTAGGCGGTTTCTCTTGCATTTTGTGTGGTTGCTAGGCTATTGCTAGGGTTCTTTAAATTGTTGCTAGGGTATTATGGGTGGTTGCTAGGCTGTTTCTGTTGCATTCTGTGTCTGTTTTAAGTTGTTGCTAGGGTATTCTGGGTGGTTGTTAGGCGGTTTCTCTTGCATTTTGTGTTGTTGCTAGGCTGTTGCTAGGGTTCTTTAAGTTGTTGCTAGGGTATTCTGGGTGGTTGCTAGGCGGTTTCTCTTGCATTCTGTGTGGTTGCTAGGCTGTTGCTAAGGTTCTTTAAGTGGTTGCTAGGCTGTTTCTGTTGCATTCTGTGTGTTTTAAGTGGTTGCTAGGGTATTATGGGTGGTTGCTAGGCGGTTTCTCTTGCATTCTGTGTGGTTGCTTGGCTGTTGCTAGAGTTCTTTAAGTGGTTGATAGGCTGTTTCTGTTGCATTCTGTGTGTGTTTTAAGTCATTGCTAGGGTATTATGGGTGGTTGCTAGGCGGTTTCTCTTGCATTTTGTGTGGTTGCTAGGCTGTTGCTAGGGTTCTTTAAATTGTTGCTAGGGTATTATGGGTGGTTGCTAGGCTGTTTCTGTTGCATTCTGTGTCTGTTTTAAGTTGTTGCTAGGGTATTCTGGGTGGTTGTTAGGCGGTTTCTCTTGCATTTTGTGTTGTTGCTAGGCTGTTGCTAGGGTATTCTGGGTGGTTGCTAGGCGGTTTCTCTTGCATTCTGTATCTTTTTTAGGTCATTGCTAGGGTATTATAGGTGGTTTCTCTTGCAATTTGTGTGGTTGCTAGGCTGTTGCTAGGGTTCTTTAAGTTGTTGCTAGGGTATTATGGGTGGTTGCTAGGCGGTTTCTCTTGCATTCTGTGTAGTTGCTAAGCTGTTGCTAGGGTATTATGGGTGGTTGTTAGGCGGTTTCTCTGGCATTTTGTGTGGTTGCTTGGCTGTTGCTAGGGTTCTTTAAGTTGTTGCTAGGGTATTATGGGTGGTTGCTAGGCTGTTTCTGTTGCATTCTGTGTCTAAGTCATTGCTAGGGTATTATGGGTGGTTGCTAGGCGAATTCTCTTGCATTTTGTGTGGTTGCTAGGCTGTTGCTAGGGTTCTTTAAATTGTTGCTAGGGTATTATGGGTGGTTGCTAGGCTGTTTCTGTTGCATTCTGTGTCTGTTTTAAGTTGTTGCTAGGGTATTCTGGGTGGTTGTTAGGCGGTTTCTCTTGCATTTTGTGTTGTTGCTAGGCTGTTGCTAGGGTTCTTTAAGTTGTTGCTAGGGTATTCTGGGTGGTTGCTAGGCGGTTTCTCTTGCATTCTGTATCTTTTTTAGGTCATTGCTAGGGTATTATAGGTGGTTTCTCTGGCATTTTGTGTGGTTGCTTGGCTGTTGCTAGGGTTCTTTAAGTTGTTGCTAGGGTATTATGGGTGGTTGCTAGGCTGTTTATGTTGCATTCTGTGTCTAAGTCGTTGCTAGGGTATTATGGGTGGTTGTTAGGAGGTTTTTCTCGCATTCTGTGTGGTTGCTTGCCTGTTGCTAGGGTTCTTAACTCTTTCCCCGCCATTGACGAGATATCTCGTCAATTAAGAGAAAACGCTTCCCCGCCAATATTATCCACCAGGTGGCGCCCTTCCGCAACTTTTTAAAACCGGAAGTATTGCCCTATGGCAAGCTGCTGCATGTCCGTGTCTGTTTTAAAGATCGCTCTGAATGGGATCTCTATGAAAAGTCCGTCACAAAAATTGAATTAACATCTCAGGTTGTCACTCCTGCAGTATCATCACAGTCTGATATGTTATTGTTAAAATATAGAGCCCTAAGATACCATACACACTCTGTATTTTCTATACATTCAGATAGATGTTAAAAGAAAACTACCTGTTTCCACATAATTATTTCACTTCTGAATGACATTACACCATCTCAGGTTGTCAGCACTGCAGTATCATCACAGTCTGATATGCTGTTTTTAAATTATAATGCTCTAAGATGTCCAGTAAACTCTGTATGTTCTATGCATTTGGTTAGATGTTAACGGGAATCTATCTGTTTCCACAGCATCATTCCACTTCTAAATGATAGTACACCATCTCAGGTTGTCACTCCTGCAGTATCATCACAGTCTGATATGCTGATTTTAAAATAGAGAGCTCTAAGAAGTCTTATACACTTGCAGTATTTTCTATAAATTCAGTTAGATGTTAAAGGGAAACTACCTGTTTCCACAGAATCATTCCACTTCTGAATAATAGTACACCATCTCAGGTTGTCACTCCTGCAGTATCATCACAGTCTGATATGTTATTTTTAAAATATAGAGCCCTAAGATACCATACACACTCTGTATTTTCTATACATTCAGATAGATGTTAAAAGAAAACTACCTGTTTCCACAGAATTATTTCACTTCTGAATGATAATACACCATCTCAGGTTGTCACCACTGCAGTATAATCACAGTCTGATATGCTGTTTTTAAATTATAATGCTCTAAAATGTCCAGTAGACTCTGTATGTTCTATACATTTGGTTAGATGTTAAAGGGAATCTATCTGTTTCCACAGCATCATTCCACTTCTAAATGATAGTACACCATCTCAGGTTGTCACTCCTGCAATATCATCACAGTCTGATATGCTGTTTTTAAAATATAATGCTCTAAAATGTCATATACACTCTGTATTTTCTATACATTTTGTCAGATGTTAAAGAGAAACAACCTGTTTCCACAGAATCATTCCTCTTCTAAATGATAGCACACCATCTCAGGTTGTCACCCCTGCAGTATCATCACAGTCTGATATGCCGTTTTTAAATTATAATGCTCTAAAATTTCATATACACTCTGTATTTTCTATACATTTGGTCAGATGTTAAAGGGAAACTACCTGTTTCAACAGAATCATACCACTTCTGAATGATAGTACACCATCTCAGGTTGTCACCCCTGTAGTATTATCACAGTTTGATATGTGGTTTTTAAAATAGAGAGCTCTAAGAAGTCTAACACATGGAGTATTTTCTATTAATTCAGTTAGATATTAAAGGGAAACTACCTGTTTCCACAGAATCATTTCACTTATGAATGATAGTACAACATTTCAGGTTGTCACTCCTGCAGTATCATCACAGTCTGATATGCTGTTTTTAAAATATAATGCTCTAAAATGTCATATACACTCTGTATGTTCTATACATTTGGTCAGATATTAAAGCGAAACTACCAGTTTCCACAGAATAATTTCACTTCTGAATGATAGTACACCATCTCAGGTTGTCACCCCTGTAGTATTATTACAGTCTGATCAGCTGTTTTTAAATTAGGGGGCTCTAAGATGTCCAGTAAACTCTGTATTTTCTATTAATTCAGTTGGATGTTGAAGGAAAACTACCTGTTTCCACAGCATCATTCCACTTCTGAATGATAGTACACCATCTCAGGTTGTCACTCCTGCAGTATCATTACAGTCTGATATGCTGTTTTTAAAACAGAGAGCTATAAGATGTCATATACACTCTGTATTTTCTATATATTCGGTTACATGTTTAAGGAAAACTACCTGTTTCCACGGAATCATTCCACTTCTAAATGGCAGTACACCATCTCAGGTTGTCACCACTGCAGTATCATCACAGTCTGATATGCTGTTTTTAAAATAGAAAGCTCTAAGAAGTCCTATACACTTGCAGTATTTTCTATACATTCGGCTATATGTTAAAGGGAAACTACCTGTTTCCACAAAATCATTCCACTTCTGAATGATAGTACACCATCTCAGGTTGTCACCCCTGTAGTATTATCACAGTCTGATAAGCTGTTTTTAAATTAGGGGGCTCTAAGATGTCCAGTAAACTCTATATTTTCAATTAATTCAGTTGGATGTTGAAGGAAAACTACCTGTTTCCACAGCATCATTCAACTTCTGAATGATAGTACACCATCGCAGGTTGTCACCCCTGCAGTATCATCACAGTCTGATATGCTGTTTTTAAAATAGAGAGCTCTAAGGAGTCTAACACATGCAGTATTTTCTATAAATTCAGTTGAATTTTAAAGGGAAACTGCCTGTTTCCACAGAATCATTCCACTTCTGAATTATAGTACACCACCTCAGGTTGTCACCCCTGTAGTATTATCACAGTCTGATAAGCTGTTTTTAAATTAGGGGGCTCTAAGATGTCCAGTAAACTCTATATTTTCAATTAATTCAGTTGGATGTTGAAGGAAAACTACCTGTTTCCACAGCATCATTCAACTTCTGAATGATAGTACACCATCGCAGGTTGTCACCCCTGCAGTATCATCACAGTCTGATATGCTGTTTTTAAAATAGAGAGCTCTAAGAAGTCTAACACATGCAGTATTTTCTATAAATTCAGTTGAATTTTAAAGGGAAACTGCCTGTTTCCACAGAATCATTCCACTTCTGAATTATAGTACACCACCTCAGGTTGTCACCCCTGTAGTATTATCACAGTCTGATAAGCTGTTTTTAAATTAGGGCGCTCTAAGATGTCCAGTAAACTCTGTATTTTTTATATATTCAGTTAGATATTAAAGCGAAACTACCAGTTTCCACAGAATAATTTCATTTCTGAATGATAGTAAACCATCTCAGGTTGTCACCCCTGTAGTATTATTACAGTCTGATCAGCTGTTTTTAAATTAGGGGGCTCTAAGATGTCCAGTAAACTCTGTATTTTCTATTAATTCAGTTGGATGTTGAAGGAAAACTACCTGTTTCCACAGCATCATTCCACTTCTGAATGATAGTACACCATCTCAGGTTGTCACTCCTGCAGTATCATTACAGTCTGATATGCTGTTTTTAAAACAGAGAGCTATAAGATGTCATATACACTCTGTATTTTCTATATATTTGGTTAGATGTTAAAGGGAAACTACCTGTTTCCACAAAATCATTCAACTTCTGAATGATAGCACAACATCTCAGGTTGTCACCCCTGTAGTATTATCACAGTCTGATATGCGTTTTTTAAATTAGGGGCCTCTATGATCACATATACACTCTGTATTTTCTATACATTCTGTTAGATGTTAAAGGGAAACTACCTATTTCTACAAATCATTCCACTTCTGAATGACAGTACAACACCTCAGGTTGTCACCTCTGCATTATCACCACAGTCTGATATGCTGTTTTTAAAATGGAGAGCTCTAAGGTGTTCAATAAACCCTCTATTTTCTATACATTCAATTAGATGTTAAAGGGAAACTACATGTTTCCACAGCATCATTCCACTTCTGAATGATAGGACACCATCTGAGGTTGTCACTCCTGCAGTATCATAACAGTCTCATAAGCTGTTTTTAAATTAGGGGCCTCTAAGATTTCATAAACACTGCATTTTCTATTCATTCGGTTAGATGTTAAAAGGAAACTACCTGTTTCCACAGAATCATTACACTTCTGAATTAGTAAGCAAATAGACAGTGTTTTGTAAATTTTTTCCACTTTGGTATCTGTGATGATACTGCAGGAGTGACAACATGAGATGTTCACTTCTGAATAATAGTAGGAATGATTCTGTGGAAACAGGTAGTTTCCCTCTAACATCTAACGGAATGTATAGATAATACAAAGTATATATGACATTTTAGAGCCCCCTAATTTAAAAAACACATATCAGACTGTATTAATAGTACAACATCTCAGGTTGTCACCCTTGTAGTATCATGCAGAAATAGAATGATTCTGTGGAAACAGGTAGTTTTCTTTTAACATCTAACCTAATGTATAGAAAAGACAGAGTGTATTTGACATCTTAGAACCCCCTAATTTAAAAACCGCATATCAGTCTGTGATAACACTGCAGGATTGACAACCTGAGATGGTGTACTATCATTCAGAAGTCGAATGATTCTGTGGAAACGGGTAGTTTTCCTTAAACATGTAACCAAATTTATAGAAAATACTGCATGTGTTACACACCTTAGAGCTCTCTAATTTAAAAACCGCATATCAGACTGTGATGATACTGCAGTGGTGACAACCTGAGATGTTTTACTATCATTCAGAAGTGGAATGATTCTGTGGAAACAGGTAGTTTCCCTTTAACATCTAACTGAATGTATAGAACATACAGAGTGTATATGACATCTTAGAGCTCTCTATTTTAAAAACAGCATATCAGACTGTGATGATACTGCAGGAGTGACAACCTGAGATGGTGTATTATCATTCAAAAGTGAAATGATTCTGTGGAAATAGGTAGTTTTCTTTTAACATCTGACGGAATGTATAGAAAATACAGTTTGTATATGACATCTAAGAGCCCCCTAATTTAAAAACAGCATATCAGACTGTGATGACACTGCAGGAGTGACAACCTGAGATGGTGTACTATCATTCATAGTTGGAATTATTCTGTGGAAACAGGTAGTTTCCCTTTAACATCTAACTGAATGTATAGATAATATAGAGTGTATATGACATCTTAGAGCTCTCTATTTTAAAAACAGAATATCAGACTGTGATGACACGGCAGGAGTGACAACCTGAGATGGTGTTTTATCATTTAGAAGTGGAATTATTCTGTGGAAACAGGTAGTTTTCTTTTAACATCTATCTGAATGTATAGAAAATACAAAGTGTGTATGGTATCTTAGGGCTCTATTTTTAAACAATAACATATCAGACTGTGATGATACTGCAGGAGTGACAACCTGAGATGGTGTACTATCATTCAGAAGTGAAATAATTCTGTGGAAACAGGTAGTTTTCTTTTAACATCTAACCGAATGTATAGAAAATACCACAAGTGTATAGGACGGCTTAGAGCTCTCTATTTTAAAAACAGCATATCAGACTGTGATGATACTGCAGTGGTGACAACCTGAGATGGTGTACTATCATTCATAAGTGAAATAATTCTGTGGAAACAGGTAGTTTTCTTTTAACATCTATCTGAATGTATAGAAAATACAAAGTGTGTATGGTATCTTAGGGCTCTATTTTTAAACAATAACATATCAGACTGTGATGATACTGCAGGAGTGACAACCTGAGATGGTGTACTATCATTCAGAAGTGAAATAATTCTGTGGAAACAGGTAGTTTTCTTTTAACATCTAACCGAATGTATAGAAAATACCACAAGTGTATAGGACGGCTTAGAGCTCTCTATTTTAAAAACAGCATATCAGATTGTGATGATACTGCAGTGGTGACAACCTGAGATGGTGTACTGCCATTTAGAAGTGGAATGATTCCGTGGAAACAGGTAGTTTTCCTTAAACATGTAACCGAATATATAGAAAATACAGTGTGTATATGATAGCTCAGGGCTTTATATTTTAAAAACAACATATCAGACTATGATGATACTGCAGGAGTGACAACCTGAGATTGTGTACTATCATTTAGAAGTGGAATGATTTTGTGGAAACAGGTAGTTTCCCTTTAACATGTAACTGAATGTATAGAAAATACAGTGTGTATATGATACCTCAGGGCTATATATTTTAAAAACAGCATATAAGACTGTCATGATACTACAGGGGTGACAACCTGAGATGGTGTACTATCATTCAGAAGTGGAATGATTTTGTGGAAACAGGTAGTTTCCCTTTAACATATAGCCGAATGTATAGAAAATACTGCAAGTGTATAGGACTTCTTAGAGCTTTCTATTTTAAAAACAGCATATCAGACTGTGATGATACTGCAGTGGTGACAACCTGAGATGGTGTACTATCATTTAGAAGTGGAATGATTCTGTGGAAACAGGTAGTTTCCCTTTAACATCTAACCGAATATATAGAAAATACAGTGTGTATATGATAGCTCAGGGCTCTATATTTTAAAAACAGCATATCAGACTGTGATGACACTACAGGTGTGACAACCTGAGATGGTGTACTATCATTCAGAAGTGGAATGATTTTGTGGAAACAGGTAGTTTCCCTTTAACATATAGCCGAATGTATAGAAAATACTGCAAGTGTATAGGACTTCTTAGAGCTTTCTTTTTTAAAAACAGCATATCAGACTGTGATGATACTGCAGGAGTGACAACCTGAGATGGTATACTATCATTTAGAAGTGGAATGATTCTGTGGAAACGGGTGGTTTCCCTTTAACATGTAACTGAATGTATAGAAAATACAGTGTGTATGATACCTCAGGGCTATATATTTTAACAACAGCATATCAGACTGTGACGATACTGCAGTGGTGACAACCTGAGATGGTGTACTGTCACTTAGAAATGGAATGATTCTGTGGAAACAGGTAGTTTCCCTTTAACATGTAACCGAATGTATAGAAAATACTGCAAGTTTATTGGACTTCTTAGAGCTCTCTATTTTAAAAACAACATATCAGACTGTGATGATACTGCAGTGGTGACAACCTGAGATGGTGTACTATCATTTAGAAGTGGAATGATTCTGTGGAAACAGGTAGTTTCCCTTTAACATCTAACCGAATGTATAGAAAATACAGTGTGTATATGATAGCTCAGGGCTCTATATTTTAAAAACAGCATATCAGACTGTGATGATACTACAGGTGTGACAACCTGAGATGGTGTACTATCATTCAGAAGTGGAATGATTTTGTGGAAACAGGTAGTTTCCCTTTAACATATAGCCGAATGTATAGAAAATACTGCAAGTGTATAGGACTTCTTAGAGCTTTCTTTTTTAAAAACAGCATATCAGACTGTGATGATACTGCAGGAGTGACAACCTGAGATGGTATACTATCATTTAGAAGTGGAATGATTCTGTGGAAACGGGTGGTTTCCCTTTAACATGTAACTGAATGTATAGAAAATACAGTGTGTATGATACCTCAGGGCTATATATTTTAACAACAACATATCAGACTGTGATGATACTGCAGTGGTGACAACCTGAGATGGTGTACTGTCACTTAGAAATGGAATGATTCTGTGGAAACAGGTAGTTTCCCTTTTACATGTAACCGAATGTATAGAAAATACTGCAAGTTTATTGGACTTCTTAGAGCTCTCTATTTTAAAAACAACATATCAGACTGTGATGATACTGCAGTGGTGACAACCTGAGAAGGTGTACTGTCATTTAGAAGTGGAATGATTCTGTGGAAACAGGTAGTTTCCCTTAAACATGTAACCGAATGTATAGAAAATACTGCAAGTGTATAGGACTGCATAGAGCTCTATTTTAAAAACAGCATATCAGACTGTGATGACACGGCAGGAGTGACAACCTGAGATGGTGTTTTATCATTTAGAAGTGGAATTATTCTGTGGAAACAGCTAGTTTTCTTTTAACATCTATCTGAATGTATAGAAAATACAGTGTGTTTATGATAGCTCAGGGCTCTATATTTTAAAAACAACATATCAGACTATGATGATACTGCAGAAGTGACAACCTGAGATGGTGTACTATCATTTAGAAGTGGAATGATTCTGTGGAAACAGGTAGTTTCCCTTAAACATGTAACCGAATGTATAGAAAATACTGCAAGTGTATAGGACTGCATAGAGCTCTATATTTTAACAACACCATATCAGACTGTGATGATACTGCAGTGGTGACAACCAGAGATTGTGTACTATCATTCAGAAGTGGAATGATTTTGTGGAAACAGGTAATTTCCCTTTAACATCTTACCGAATGTATAGAAAATACTGCAAGTGTATATGACTACTTAGAGCTCTCTATTTTTAAAACAGCATATCAGACTGTGATGATACTGCAGTGGGGACAACCTGAGATGGTGTACTATCATTTAGAAGTGGAATGATTCTGTGGAAACAGGTAGTTTCCCTTTAACATCTAATCTAATATATAGAAAATACAAGGTGTGTATGATACCTCAGGGCTCTATATTTTAACAACAGCATATCAGACTGTGATGATACTGCAGTGGTGACAACCTGAGATTGTTTACTATCATTCAGAAGTGAAATGATTTTGTGGAAACAGGTAGTTTCCCTTTAACATGTAACTGAATGTATAGAAAACACAGTGTGTATATGATACCTCAGGGCTTTATATTTTAAAAACAGCATATCAGACTGTGATGATACTACAGGTGTGACAACCTGAGATTGTGTACTATCATTTAGAAGTGGAATGATTCTGTGGCAACATGTAGTTTCCCTTTAACATCTAACCGAATGTATAGACAATACCACAAGTGTATATGACTTCTTAGAGCTTTCTATTTTAAAAACAGAATATCAGACTGTGATGACACGGCAGGAGTGACAACCTGAGATGGTGTTTTATCATTTAGAAGTGGAATTATTCTGTGGAAACAGGTAGATTCCCTTTATCATCTAACCAAATGTACAGAACATACAGAGTTTACTTGACATCTTAGAGCATTATATTTTAATAACAGCATATCAGACTGTGATGATACTGCAGTGGTGAAAACCTGAGATGGTGTACTATCATTTAGAAGTGGAATGATTCTGTGGAAACAGGTAGTTTCCCTTTAACATCTAACGAATGTATAGAAAATATTGCAAGTGTATCGGACTACTTAGAGCTCTTTATTTTAAAAACAGCATATCAGACTGTGACGATACTACAGGTGTGACATCCTGAGATGGTGTACTATCATTCAGAAGTGGAATGATTTTGTGGAAAGAGGTAGTTTCCCTTTAACATCTAACTAAATATATAGAAAATATTGACTATAGCTATGCTCTGTCAATCCCCTGAACAACCCAAGCAACTAGTAACACTAGCAACCACCCATAATACTGTAGCAACTACCTACCATTCACTCACAGACACTGTATTAAATGCATATCGTTCTGTGTCAACCACCCTGAACAGCCTAGCAATTTTATGAACCACCTAAAATATTCTTGCAAAGAACACCCTAGCAACAGTATAGCAGCCACCCATTATACCCTAGCAACGGTCTAGCAATTACCCAGAAAACAAAAGCAATATCAGCAACCAACCAGAATCATACAACAGCCTAGCAACCCCCCATAATACCCTAGTAACTGCCAAGTTACCCCACAGAATGCCAGTGCAACAGTCTAGCAACCACCCATAATACCGTAGCAATTGCCTAGCAACCACACAAAAAGCCAGAGCAACATCCTAGCAACCCTCATATTTCCATAGCAACCACACAGAATACCAGAGCCACAGCCTAGCAATCACCCATAATACCCTAGCAACAGTCTAGCAATCACATGGAAAACCATAGCTATACTCTAGGAACAGCTTGGCAACCGCATATAATGCAACAGAAACATCTTAGCAACCACCAATGATACCATTGCAATGACTTAAAACAGCAACTACTTAAATCAGACACAGAATGCAACAGTAACAGCCTAGCAAACACCCATAGTACCCTAGCAACAGTCTAGCAATCACATAGAAAACCATAGCTCTACCCTAGCAACTACTTAAAACCCTAACAAAAGCATAGCAACCAACCAGAATGCAACAGAAACCGCCTAGCAACCACACATAATACCCTAGTAACGACTTAAAACACACAGTGAAAGCAACAGAAACAACCTAGCAACCACACATAAGACCCTAGCAACGACTTAAAACATACACAGAATGCAACAAAAACCGCCTAGCAACCACCCATAATACCCTAGCAACGACTTAAAACACACACAGAATGCAACAAAAACAGCCTAGCAACCACAAAGAATGCAACAGAAACAACCTAGCAACCACTTAAAGAACCCAAGTAACCACACAGAATGCAACAGAAACAGCCTAGAAACCACCCATAATACCATAGCAACCACTTAAAACACACACAGAATGCAACAGAAACAGCCTAGCAACCACTTAAAGCACCCTAGCAACCACACAGAATGCAACAGAAATCGCCTAGCAACCACCCATGATACCCTAGCAACCACTTAAAACACAAAGAATGCAAGAGAAACTGCCTAGCAACCACCCATAATACCCTAGCAACGACTTAAAACACACAGAGAATGCAAGAGAAACAGCATAGAAACCACCCATAATACCCTAGCAACGACTTACAGTGTGCAACAGAAACAGCCTAGCAACAACTTAAAGAACCCTAGCAACCACACAGAATGCAAGAGAAACAGCCTAGCGACAACCCATAATACCCTAGCAATTACTTAAAAGAGACACAGAATGCAACAGAAACAGCCTAGCAACCACACAGAATGCAACAGAAACAGCCTAGCAACCACTTAAAGAACCCTAGCAACCACACAGAATGAAAGAGAAAAAGCCTAGCAACCACCCATAATACCCTAGCAACGTCTTAAAACACACACAGAATGCAACAGAAACACCCTAGCAACCACCCAGTATACCCTAGTTACAACTTAAAGAACCCTAGCAACAGCCTAGCAACCACACAGAATGCAAGAGAAAGAGCCTAGCAACAACCCATAATACCCTAGCAACGACTTAACAGACACAGAATGCAACAGAAACAGCCTAGCAACCACACAAAATACAACAGAAACATCCTAGCAACCACTTAAAGAACCCTAGCAACCACACAGAATGCAAGAGAAACAGCCTAGCAACAACCCATAATACCCTAGCAACGACCTAAAAGACACAGAATGCAACAGAAACAGCCTAGCAACCACACAAAATACAACAGAAACAGCCTAGCAACCATTTAAAGAACCCTAGCAACCACACAGAATGCAACAGAAACAGCCTAGAAACCACCCATAATACCCTAGCAACGATTTAAAATACACACAGAATGCAACAGAAATATCAACAGATTAAGTGAGAAACTTTTATTTTGAAATTATTCCTCTCGTGCATTTACCGTAATGCCTAATATATGTGCACACAGAAAAAAACGTGAGGGCTAGTTTGACCGTCTTTTTCAAAGTGGAGGGTGGCCTGACCGCAGTTGTAGAGGTCCCTTGTGTCTTGAACACAAATAGCGAAATTAAGCCAAACGTTGTTTTTTGACAACCTAACCAACATCTTCGCCTGTGTGAGTCTTTAAATGTTAATATTTTCAAAATGTTTAATATGTAGCTTGGTTTAATGCACTGCTGGTTTACAGTAGCTGTCAAATGCTTATTTAATCTTTAAGTTGCATGAATAACACGTTTCCAACTGTGATTAAACAACAATTATGTGACTAAAAATAAAATAACAATACCGTACTTTATACCGTTATCCAATTTGCTTTAGCTACTTTAGAAACTCAACTTTTTTCTTTAGAAATTAAAAATAGACCAGAGATTTCTAACGATGCACGTGTTAACATAAACATACACATATAATAAATAATACATATAAAAAAGAAATAAATATAAATAATAATGCTGTTTACATTACAGTTACGCTTAAATTTTTTTGTAAGTGCAATGCAATACATTTTTAATGCCTGAAATAATTAATATTTTAAAGAGATCACACGACTTTATAAACAATAAAGTTTCTTGTTGCTTCACGGCTTTAGTAGTGTGGAGAGTGATGTCACGCTCTCAGATGTTTTTCTTATTTGCCGCATTCTGCTCGGCTCATCCTGAACTGATCTTGGGTCAGAACTGTTCAGAAAACTGCAATGCATGTGGAGGACCAGAAAAAGATCAATGTCTGCAGTGTCACACAGGATTCAGCCTACACAACAACATATGTGTGGGTAAGATAAGCAGACTGGGATATGTTTATGTGTTCATTTATTGTTGTTGAAGTTAATCTGTCTGTATTTCTATTCTAACAGATATTGATGAATGTGGCACTGAACAGGATCAGTGTCCCTACAACACATACTGCTTGAACAGTCATGGGTCTTACCAGTGCAGAGGTCTTTTGGTTTTAAAATTGATCATGATTAAAACAACAGTAACACTCATTGAATATTCACTTATATTCTGCATTATTTTCTTTGCAGCCTGCGACAAGGCTTGTATAGGTTGTATGGGTGGAGGACCTGCCCGCTGTCGAAAATGTGCTCCTGGATACAGATCCTCAGGAATGAAATGTATAGGTGAGTTTCTGGATTCCAGAAAGTAGGATCATGTTAAATAATTGTTTTCAACATTTAAATTTAGTCTTTATATTTTATGTAAATTATTGACAATTATTGAAATTTGTCTCTGGCTTCAGAGTACAACAACACATAACACATAAGAAACAATAAAAAAGAAAAAATATAAAATGCACAATCATTAACATTTCAAATTTGGACAGCATTTGGCACAAAAGATGATTGATAAACTTTCCTTATTGCTCGTGATTCAATAAGAGCTCATTAGACTTCTGTACTGAATACAGAAGGAAAACTTTTTTTAGGCATTGGATGCAACCTTAAAGGCATAGTTCACCCAAAAATGAAAATTCTTAATTTACTCATCCTCATGTTGTTTTAAACCTGTATGCATTCTTTTATCTGATGAACACAAAAGAAGATATTTTGATAAAGGATGGTAAGCACAGCTGATTGTAATGATGGACGTCCATAGTATAAAAAACAAATATTATGGAAGTAATATGATAAATGATAAAGAAGATATTTTGATAAATGATGATAAGCACACAATTGACGATACCTATTAAATTCCATCGTATTTGTTTTTCCTACTATGAACGTCAATGGTTACAATCAGCTGTGTGTTTACCGTCATTTATCAAAATATCATCTTTTGTGTTCATCAGAAAAAAGAATGCATACAGGTTCAGAACAAGGTGAGAAAAATTATGACAGATTTTTCTCTATTCTTTTACTTTAACAAGTATCTTTAGGTCATTTTCTTGATCGATTTAATTTTTTTAACTGTGATAGACTTGATAGATTTTGATAGAGTCCTCTTTTGGTTTTAACTGGAAAAGTTTTCTTATGGTTGCCATAGTTAAAGTTCATAAATATATTTAGTTTATATCATAGTTATAGTTTGGGGATTTGCTGTTGTTATATTTAGGTTAAAACATGTCTATACTGAAGTGTTGTTTGTTTTAACACTACAGTGAATCAGTCTGGCACTGTGAAATGTTGCCATCTTGTGGCTGTTAAAAGCATTTTTGTAAAGAACATACATTTTGTGTTTTAGCTGCTGTGACAGATCACAACTTCTTAAACATATCATTTAAATAACTTTTAAGATTTTTCTGATATTATTATTGTTATTGCAATTTAATCATGCAGTTAAATCGTCTTTTAAAGGGATAATTCACCCCTGAATGAAAATTCTTTCATCATTTACCTTTATTTTGTTTTTAAAATATATGAGTTTCTTTATTCTGTTGAACACAAAAGAAGATATTTTGATAAATGATGCAAGCACACAGGTGAATGTACCCATTGACTACCATAATAGGAAAAACAAATATTATGGCAGTCAATGGGCACCGTCAAAATATCTTTGTGTTCAGAATAAAAAAACCAATAGTGGTTTAAAATAACATGAGGGAGAGTAAATGTAGACATCATTTAAATGTTTGGGTGAACTATCCCTTTAACCAATAGTATTTTTTGTTTCATATGAACCCATACGGCAAAAAAAAATTATGGCCAAAAATATGTTTTTAATTTATGTTAAACACATTGTGTAAAAACTTAAGCCTTATTACATATATTTTTACATATATTAATATATTATATTAACAAATACATTTCTAATTTTACATTCCATAAGGCAAAAAATATATTTATCCTGGCCAAAATAGAAAAGTTTGTACAAAATGTATGTATAAAATAGAAAAGTATATTTTTGCAGTTGAAAATATATTTAATTTGAACCTTTTCAAACTTGTTGTTTATAGGTTTGTCACATACAAAGTTTTTCTTTCAATGCGAAGTGAATATAAATGCTTTAAAATATATTTCAGAATACACAAAAAATGGCCAAAAAATATATTGGTGAATTTTTTGTAAACATTTCAAAATTTATTTCAGCACATTTTTTTGGCCATTTTGGTATATTTTTAAATGTATTTAAAATAATATTTGAAAATGTATTTTTTGCCGTATGGGAAATGTCACACTGAAGTTGTGAGTATGCATATATTTGCATTAGATTAATATTATATTTCTTCTTTGTGGGTTTGTGCTTGCTCTTTAATACAGATATAGATGAATGCAGTGAAGAGGGGTTGGCCTGTTCTGGTCCCAATGTCTTCTGTGTAAATACAGATGGCTCATTTCACTGTCAGTGTGCAGAAGGTTTTACACGCAAAGGCAGCAGCTGTGAGAGAGACCTGTCAGCAGGTGATCATTTCAGTCTCAAATCACTTAAAGCTATAATTAATAAGATTTCAGTGTCCCAAAAGTTTTGAATTGTAAAAGTCATGCAGTTTATTGAATAAATGATTAACATTAATCATATTTGTCTATGAATGGATTAACCTGAACATGCTGAATCTGACACACTGTAATCTGGATCTAATCTTAAGTAATTCATTATGCAAAATAACAGCATATAATAACTTTGTCAAATTGAAAAAAATCATTACCATGCGTGTCCTATTCTTCATTGCTTGAAGAATTCATATTTATATACAATTTTGCATCATCTGCTTATTTTTTTATATTCCTATATGTCCATGACCAATTGAAAGCTTTTATTGCATTTTTATGAAAGTTTTAAAGTGTGTTTCTGCTTTTGCCCATCTCTTCAGCTGGTGAACTCAAAGGTCTTTTTGATGACATTCAGGATGATGAAATTGCGGTCCTACAGCAGATGTTTTTCGGTGTGGTGTTGTGTGCATTGGCCACATTAGCAGCAAAAGGAGATCTGGTGTTCACCTCCATTTTTATGGGGGCATTGGCTGCCATGGCTGGATACTGGCTGTCTGATAAGAGCGACCGAGTGATGGACGCCCTCATGAAGGGGAGATAAAAACTAAAACTCATGAACATTCATCTTATTTAGTCCCACTTGTTATTTAGCATGGCAAAGATAAAAACAGTTCAAAGAGAGATGTGATGTGATAACATATTCTCCACCTGCTATACAATTGTATAAATATACAGAGCAGTACACAAACTGCAAAAAATTATTTTCAAGAAAAAAAAATCTTAGTATTTTGTCTTGTTTTTAGTAAAAATATCTAAAAATTCTTAAATTAAGATTCTTTTTCTGGATGAGCAAAATGACTATAGTTTTTAGACCAAAAATATCAAATTTAAGTGATTTTGTGCATAAAACAAGCAAAAAAAAAAAAAATCTGCTAATGGGGTAAGCAAAAAATCTTGAAAATTTTTCTTAAACACTTAATAAAAAAAAAATCAAGAAAAATTTGCTTACCCCATTGGCAGATTTTTTTTGCTTCTTTTATGCAAAAAATCACTTAAATTTGATATTTTTGGTCCAAAAACTAGACTTATTTTCTTAGGTCGTTTTGCTCATCAAGAAAAAGCATCTTAATTTAAGAATTTTTAGATATTTTTACTGAAAACAAGACAAAAATACTAAGAATTTTTTTCTTGAAAATAATTTTTTGCAGTGTAAGTCTAGTTTTTTAACCAAAAATAACAAATTTAAGTGATTTTGTGCATAAAACAAGCAAAAAATCTGCCAATGGGGTAAGCAAAAAATCTTGAAATTTTTTCTTATAAACACTAAATTCAAGAAAAATTCTAGAAACATTTGCTTACCCCTTTGGCAGATTTTTTTGCTTCTTTTATGCAAAAAATCACTTAAATTTGATATTTTTGGTCCAAAAACTAGCCTTTTTTTTCTTAGGTCGTTTTGCTCATCAAGAAAAAGCACCTTGATTTAAGAATTTTTAGACATTTCTACTGAAAACAAGACAAAAACACTAAGAATTTTTTTTCATGAAAATCATTTTTTGAAGTGTAAGTCTAGTTTTTAAAGCAAAAATAACAAATTTATGTGATTTGGTGCATAAAACAGGCAAAAAAAAAAAATCTTGAAAGTTTTTCTTAATCACTAAATTCAAGAAAAATTAGCTTACCCCATTGGCAGATTTTTTTGCTTGTTTTATGCACAAAATCACTTAAATTTGATATTTTTGGTCTAAAAACTAGCCTTTTTTTCTTAGGTCGTTTTGCTCATCAAGAAAAGCATCTTAATTTAAGAATTTTTAGACATTTCTACTGAAAACAAGACAAAAACACTAAGAATTTTTTTTCTTAAAAATTTTTTTTTTGCAGTGTATGTCTAGTTTTTAAACCAAAAATAACAATGGGGTAAGCAAAAAATCTTGAACATTTTTCTTAAACACTAAATTCAAGAAAAATTTGCTTACCCCATTGGCAGATTTTTTTGCTTGTTTTATGCACAAAATCACTTAAATTTGATATTTTTTTATTTTCTTAGGTCGTTTTGCTCATCAAGAAAAAGCATCTTCATTTAAGAATTTTTAGACATTTTTACTGAAAACAAGACAAAAATACTAAGAGTTTTTTTTTTCTTGAAAATCATTTTTTGCAATGCATATGTATTTTTATGAAGAGACCATAAAACAACCTTTGGACATCAACTAATAAACTTTTATTTTTTTCAAGAGCTCATATCTCAGAAAAGAAAGTCACTTTTATTGAATGGATATAAACAAGCTAACTCACACTCAAGAATAGTGGCGGTTACAACACATACAATAGCAAATATCAGGGAGGGTTCTGCCCAACAGGGTTCAAAAACATCAAACGTGACACAGATTTTCGCACTTGACTCCTCGATATTTCACCAAAGGCTCCCCGAGGCCCTCGCACCGCCAACTTTCTGCACTTCACCGCACACCCAACATTCACAACCTTTAACAAACCTACTAATGATGCATATACAGACACGATAACGCAAGCAAATCTCACACTCAGATCTGCACCCCGAAAACATGCGAACGCTTTTATTTTGATCCTCGGGCAATCCACTGGCAGTGGGCGGGGCCACCGGTGAGGACGCACCATTCTCAAACACATTACACCATCATGATGCTATAATGCGTCTATAGCGACTGATGCACCATGGGAAAACGAACCCCACGTTCACACACGGTATCATTCGGCATGCTGACACACATTGGACTTTTCACAGCTGTACAGAAATAAAAGGAAAACAAAACTTCATGTACAAATCTTACAGTCCCAAACTGACATATTCAAAAAAGCATGAACCATAAAAAAACAAACATAAATATATTAAAAAAGTAAAAACAATGTTTCTTAGAATTACTCTCTTTTTTTGTCACAGTGGTTTTATCATTCAGAGGTTTGCATTTTTTTGACATCACAAAATAAAATAAATGCAACTGGCACACAACAGTTGTTCTCTTTATTATGGACCTCCGCAAAGGCCATTTAAAGTAAGTCACGGTCCTACTTGGACTTAACCGATCTTTTTATTATTTTGCATTAAGTCCTCTACACATACAGTAGATCTATTAGACCTGTCTTACCACAGCCCAACGTTGGCACATAATGTAATTGATATATTCATGCATCATTGCCACATAGTTTCTCTTTTTTCTTTGTTCTGTATAATATATCTTTTCCCAAGGCAGGAGTTCACCTCCTACTTCAAGTATTCAATAGTTAAAAGGTCCTGAAAGTGGAGGACTGAATTGCGCCTCCTAAAAGGAAAGATTTGTTGTTTTATGTCCTCTTAACTAATAGTACAACAGACTTGCACAAGAGACAGACAGATATCAGAATATCAAACACACTTCATGTGTTTAAAAACTGAATTCACGAAAGGACTCGGAAACATCCAAAAGACGGAGCAGGATTCACACACAGTGGAAACATTTCCAATCAGCAACCACATGATCGAAACAGAGATTTAAAAAGCAAAAGAAATATAAGGCTACGTCCATGTCTGAATGACTTTAACCACTTATATTTTTTCAAACAGCAAATTTAAAAACTTTCACTTTTAATGCAACATTTAAGGTAGTTTTGTAATGACCTCTACACATTTCACTTCGATGATGCAAGATTCTCCAAAATAATAGTTTGTGTATAAATTACGTGGATGCATTTGCATTTACAGTTCATCTACATGAACGCGGCACAAGGACGATGCTCCAGAAGAGACACGTGAGGTTCTGCAAGCGATGTGAAGAACATAAAACGTAACATGGAAGCACAAACATGTTTAACAGTCAGATATTAGACATTATTTTGTCCAGTGAAATGAGAAACAAGCATCTCAATGTAATCTCCCCGCTTGAACGGTTTAAGACATGAATGAAACCACTGGAGGTGGCTTTAGTCACTTTACGGTTAGTAACTAGCAGGGTGCGGTAAACCACATGTGCTTGCATTAGCATCAAGTTGAACTCAACTTTGTTGCACACGTCTCAAATGGTCTCAACAACGTCGACTGGGCCGCAGGATTAGAGATATCATTGCCGTGTGATTTTTTTTTAGCAGACGACTCCAGGCCAGATGCACACCAGATCAGCTCCGGAGTTGGTGACTTCGGGGCGGACTCGATGCAGATTCGGCCCGGAGTCTGAGTGCGAAATTTATTTTTTTAACTCTACATAGTGTATCCCAAGCCACCATTGTCTTTAAAATGTTGACCTTTATAAGTTTGATTTGATTTATTTCTTTTTATAATTATTATAGTTTTGCATAAACCCCAGTGCCATGATCTTGCAGAGGAGACACCGTGAGGCCAAACAGACAACACGCACAATAAAAACGTTTCTGATATAATTTTCTGACCGCAGTAGCTATTATTTCTCTCACTTTATATATATACATATATATCTATTATCTGTATGTATAAATAGGCACTCACCATCATGATACGGACAACACAATCTCTTGTCAATTTATACGTATTTTACGAGGTGGCAAATTCGTACGTTTTTGTATGAATCATTTTCGCCCCGTGCAATTAGGTTTAGGGGTGGTGTATAATTGTTTTTATTTCATCCAATAATTGTATATCTTTGTATGATTCACTTCACATGATACCAATAAGCCAATTCGTAAAATATAAACAAATTCTCATGAGAATAGGTTGGACGTTATGAAAAGTCATGGGTTGGGTGTGGGAGCTCCTGGTTGGCAGGTTAGCTAAAAGGAAAGTCCCGTATGGGATATACAAAGCAGACTGGCCTTCTCAACTTCATTGTAATGAAGTTGCACACAACTCTGGTGGATTGTGGGACATTTTCTAACATAATAGATCTGTGTAACATTAATCCACAACCTGCAGCAGTAACTTACTGTAGGAAACATCAATGTTTTCCTCTTTTCCAGGTCTCATATGATGACAGGAGCATTATAACGTTAAGATCCAATGACACAAATCCAAACAGCTTTATCAGCTGATGTCCTTTGATTGATAGAAACACAATTCACTGCAAACTTTAGCCATGGCTGTCTCCATCTCTGTTGGGTCTGAGCACCATTTGAAGCACCATTAGAAACGATCCCTGTTATAAAGGGTGGAGGTGCATAGGTGCATGATAACATACATGCAGACCAGGCTTGGTGTTCAGAGTTGGGCATGTCGTGGTTAGCGTGATACTGTATTTTGTGCGAGATTATTTAAATGAACTCTGCATAGAGAAGACCTAGCTTTTCTGTTCTAATGAGATAATCCTAAAGATACCGCCTACCTCCTTTATGCAAGGTTCAGTATACACTAAAAAGCCAACGATGGACATCAAATGTGGCACAGCAATGACCTAACTCCACCTTCAAAACTTAAACAAATGTATGTATAGCAAATAAATAAGTGAAAGAATTAAAGGCCCTTTAAGAGTTAAAATGCAAATGTGAGTGCGAAAATGTACTGGAAACCATAAATGGATGGTTTTATGTTTTACAATGACTTTTTTAAAGTACATAAGCAAAATATACAGGCGAATAGGCCTGTTGAGAGAAACAAGGCTTGAACTGAGTGCTGACTGACTTGGTGCCTTAGAGGTGGAACTAAATGTGAGTGGGTGGGGCCAAGAAGATAAGGGGGGCAGCCAGGGTCCATGACATTGTAGCAGGTGGCTTCCAGGATTCGGGGAGCAGCATGTCTCTCGTTTAGTGTTGCTGAACATGGAAAGTCATGGCAAATGTCTTTTGAATAAAGTACTGCACCAGGAAGTATCTGTGTTTTCATTTTATAGTCCAGACTTCCTCTCCATTTGCTTTTAAATCATCTGCAAAAACAAAAATATTAAATAGTTGTTTTTAAAGCATTGGTTACTTGAATTAGCATTAATGTTTTACTATGTCTATACTATACTGTAAGTGTTAAAAAAAGTGTTGAATGCTTTATTCTGATTGGTTAAGAAATTTTCCACGGGTGTTGATTATTATTCTGTAAAACGCACACCTAAGAGGCATCAAGCGCGAGTGATTTCAATGTTAAGTCAATGTGAAGACGTGTTGACGCGTGTCTGGAGGTCACGCAGCGCGATTCCGCCTCATTCGCGCGTCTAGTTCGCAAATGCCGCGAATTGAGCGTTGCCACGGCAAAAACACGAGTTGAAAAATTTGAACTTTGGCGGAAAAACGCGCCCTGTTAACCAATCAGGAGCTTGCTATAGTAGTGACATGATTACAGGAAGCGAGTGGAGTCGCAGAAGCCCCTCCCATGACGCGAATTGACGTGTGTCTGGAGGTCACGCAGCGTGAATTAGGCATTTAGCGTGGTGCGGTAGATGCGATTCCGCCTCATTCGCGCGTCTAGTTCGCGAATGGCGAATTGAGCATTGCCACGGCAAACACACGAGTTTAAAAATTTGAACTTTGGCGGAAAAACGCGCCCTGTTAACCAATCAGGAGCTTGCTCTAGTAGTGACATGATTACAGGAAGCGAGTGGAGTTGCAGAAGCCCCTCCCATTACGCGAATTTCTGTGTGAATGTCTCGATGACTGGAATTTCCCGCGTGGCTTTCACGCATGAATGAAGCGAGTAAACTCAAAATGTTAAAGCGGCAAAATAGATGCGATTTTGACGCCTTAAACGCTGCTGGTGTGAACACACGAAAAGGAATGAATGGGGTTAGGCTTAATGCTAACACGTTCACGACGCGCTGTACAAAGATTAAGTGCACGCATTAAAAAAATATAGATATGCATTAATAAGTTGAGGTAAGAACATAGTAAAATATTGAAAAACGGTGGTGTTTTCCTTTAACATTAGCTGGATTTACATTACACTGTAAATTGCGCAAATTGCCAATATTGCAAAAAAATCACAAAAAAGTTTTTACAATTGCATGAGGTGGTTTTTCAGGCAATTAGGAAAATATGTATTTTGCAAAACTGCAATGGAAACAGTTTATTTGCATTTTTAGGTCACCTGATGCAAGTAAGTCACATAATAATTATTTGAAGATGACGCGGTATCTCCTAAAACTTACCAGAAACACCTCAATACATATCTGCTCCCAAGTATAAGAGACTTTCCTTGCCAATCATGTTTGGATACAGACTTTTACATTATTTTTTATTTAAAATAACATACTTTTACCTCAAAGAAACACCTATACGTTGCCGCTCCTAAGTATAAGATGCTTTCCTTGGAATTAATGTTTGTATAATAATCTTACGTCTCTTTCGGTTAAAAATAATGACTTGTGCAATGGATGTGATATTAGTAAACCTACCAACACTGAAAAAAAAATATTCATTCAATTTACTCCATTTTTTAAGGTAAGTGGTCGCAATCAATTTAGTTAAGCTACATAAAAAAAAAATGAAATACAAAACAAAACAAAAAACTTTGTTTAAATGTATCTTAAATTAATTGATTGCAACCACTTACCTTAAAAAAATGAGTAAATTGAATGAATAATTTTTTTTCAGTGAACATCAGTTGATGAGATGTTTAGAATGACTTATTGTGAGAGGACAAAACTATGTTTCAGTCGCATATCATTCACACATGGGTCACATATATTTTTTTTATAATATACATGTTGCTTACATTTCTTTTTTGTTCAGAAACTTTTAAATATCTATTAAAAGTATTTACCTGCACAGGTGGTCTTCTCCAGCTTTGGCCCTCCCACTCAATCAACTAATGCTCCGCCTCTTTCCTTAATGCATTGAAATAAATGGGGCCCCATCCAAAAAAAGTGAACGTGACTGTAGGTAAAGACTGGCCGAGTGGACAATGTATAAATTCATCTGTATGACATGGCTGTAGTTCTCCATTAGTGACTGAAATGTCTGTTGTAAAGAAAGAGAAACATAAAAAAGACTCTTCAGTCCAACGTTTGCTAAAACGTTTTAATTCCTGACAAACACTGATGATCAATTAAGGACCTCACCCCATAAAACAACATTACAACTTTGGTTTGGAAATGGTTATGCCCAAATTCCTTCTTCATCGTCCTTTCAGCCCAATATAGATCCAGAGGTCAGCATGAATTGAGGAGAATTAGATGAGTTAGGAGTGAAAGAGCATTGAGATATATATTCTGGTGAGTGATGGTTAGTATTAGCTTTACAATTATAATTTTCAGAGCTTCAAATGATATAACATAAAGCACCAAGCAGGAAAGACAAAGATACCACAGTTCAACATACATACCTGGTCTGGGGCGGGTCGATGTCCGGGATGAGGGGGTCCGCGGCCTGGCCCCCGATGGTGCGGCGGTAGAGGATGTCTAGTGTGCGGACCCTGTTGCCCGGGGTGTTGAGGGTAATTGGAGGGGTGCTGCTGCGGGTGTGGGAGGGGCTGAGAATGGGATCCTTGCTGAGGCGGAGGGCCGTGAGGGTGCTGGGGGTGGGGATGCTGCTGCGGAGGCATCCCTGGATGAGGGTGTTGGGGATGAGGCTGTTGTTGGGCTCTGGGAGGAAGAGGGTGTGGGCCTTGAGGTTGAGGGTGCTGGGAGTGTTGCGGGTGGGGATATTGAGGCTGCGGGGGTTGCTGCATGTGGTGTGGGGGAGGCTGTTGGTGTTGAGGATGGGGCTGGTAAGGAGGCTGGTGTGGGGTTTGTGGGTAGGGGGGCTGGGGTTGAGGCTGAGGGTGAAGAGGTTGAGGTTGCATGTGTGGAGGCGGACCGTGAGGGTGGTAATGATCGTCCTCGTAGTTGTCCGAGATCAGTTTCATTCTGCTCTGTGTCTAAACAAAAACGGCACTGGATTAGTATGAGGAAAATCGATATGAATAAGTACATACTGTTAAGTAGATCACAAATTGTCTATGAGTATAAAAGTTTAATGTGTACCTCGGACATGGGTTGGGTATAATTTTAACGCCATCGGGTCTCGGGTAATTTAAAATGAATGGGTTTTTTTTTGACTAACGGACCCGAGAATACCCGAACTATCTTGCGTGTGTGCACACTGCAAAAAAAATTTTTCAAGAAAAAAAATTCTTAGTATTTTTGTCTTGTTTTCAGTAAAAATATCTAAAAATGCTTAAATTAAGATGCTTTTTCTTGATGAGCAAAACAACCCAAGAAAATAAGTCTAGTTTTAAAACCAAAAATATCAAATTTAAGTGATTTTGTGCATAAGACAAGCAAAAAAATCTGCCAATGGGGTAAGCTAATTTTTCTTGAATTTTTCTTGAAGTTAGTGTTTAAGAAAAATTATCAATATTTTTTTGCTTACCCCGTTGGCAGTTTTTTTTTGCTTGTTTTATGCACAAAATCACTTAAAAAAATAGACTTCTTTTCTTGGGACGTTTTGCTGATCAAGAAAAAAGCATCTTAATTTAAGAATTTTTTTACTGGAAACAAGACAAAAAAAACTAAGATTTTATTTCTTGAAAATCATTTTTTGCAGTGCATCAAGTCCTTTTCCACACTGCAAAAAATTTCTTTCAAGAAAAATTGTAATTAGTATTTTTGTCTTGTTTTCAGTAAAAATATCTAAAAATGCTTAAATTAAGATGCTTTTTCTTGATGAGCAAAACAACCCAAGAAAATAAGTCTAGTTTTAAAACCAAAAATATCAAATTTAAGTGAATTTGTGGATTATACAAGCAAAAAAAATGGGGTAAGCAAAAAATCTTGAAAAATTTTCTTAAACACTAAATTCAAGAAAAATTTGATTACCCCATTGGCAGATTTTTTGCTTGTTTTATGCACAAAATCACTTAAATTTGAATTTTTTGGTCTAAAAGCTAGACTTATTTTCTTGGGTCGTTTTGCTCATCAAGAAAAAGCATCTTAATTTAAGATTTTTTTATATTTTTACTGAAAACAAGACAAAAAAACAAAGATTTTTTTTCTTGAAAATAATTTTTTGCAGTGTTGCTCAATGTGTTTGGTGACCAGTAGGTATTGACACTAGGTTATGTCAGTAAAGTTGCTGACCTGTTGTTTGAGTTGATGCATCAGTCTATCCTTTTCTCTTTTTAGGGCCATAACTTCCTCCTGCGTTTTCTTCTTATTGGAGGAGGACAGCTCCAGCAGAGCAATGTTAGCATCCTTTTCACTAATAGCAGCGAGCATAGCCTGTTGTCTATGAGGAAGAACACATGTACATTACAAATACATATTTAATATATTTACATTTGTGCACAATTTAATTTTTGCGGTATATTCAGGCTTTACATTTTATCTGAATGTGTACTTCCTAGAAACCAAATCTATTAACTTTGATGTTTCAAATGATACCATGCTCTACCAGTTGAGCTACAGAAACAACACATGCTATGAGATGTTTGTAGGTGTACTGATAAGCTTCATTGTAGGACATGATGTAACCACATAAACGTTGCATAAATATTATTTCTCTACTGTAGTATGAAAATTTAGTTATAACAAAGCTAAGGAAGCTATTTCTTACTTCATTTCCAAGATCTCATCGAGTTGCTTCCTGCGCTCGAGTCTAAGGTTAGTCAGGTGTCCATCTCTCTCAGCCAGAGACTGCTGGGTGGAGGATAGACGCTGTTTGGTGGCGTCCAGCTCTTGTCTTGTTTTCTCCAGAACGTTAAGCAACTCCTCCATCTGAGCGTCAGAAAGATGAGAGCAAAGATGAGAAAACCCATTAGTCAGTACTGCAGGACATCTTGAGTTAATCATGAGGAAATAAAGATACACACACCCACCTTTGGATTGTCCATAGGATTATCTTTACGTTGGTCTTGTAAGATGTTTCCACTGACCTTCTTGTCCACCTGAGGGCCAAGCTTGATACCTGGGCCCTTCTTATTTTGATCTTTACCTTGCCTTTGAGAAAAACACAGAAGATAATCTGTGACTTCCTAGGTTGTGGCATGACTTTCTTACTTGATGTTTTTGTCTTGTTTTCAGTTCAAATATCTACAAATTCTTAAATAAAAACGCATTTTCTTGATGAGCAAAATGACCTTAGAAAATAAGTCTAGTTTTTAGAAAAAAAACGAACTTAAATTTAAGTCAATTTGTGCTTAAAACAAGCAAAAAAATCTGGCAATGTGGTAAGGAAAAAATCTTGAACTTTTTCCTAAACACTTAATTGAAGAAAATTTCAAGAAAATTCTTCTTACCCCATTGGCAGATTTTTTTGCTTGTTTTCAGCACAAATTCATTTAAATTGTATATTTGTTGTTGAAAAACTAGACTGTCATTTTGCTTATAAAAAAAAACATTTATTTAAGAATTTCAAGATATTTGTACGGAGCCCCTAAGGGGACATGGAGGAAAAATGAAATAAAGTTTAGTTTCATGTGCTCACGCAAAACTTTCATGTGCTCACGCAAACCTTCATGCGCAGATTTTTTTTTTAAAAGTTTAGTTTTGCGTGCTCACGTGAAGCTATGGCGTGCTCACCTGAAACTATCGCGCGCGCACGTGAAAGCGAAACTAAACTTACAAAAAAATTCTGCACATGAAGGTTTTGCATGAGCACATGAAACTAAACTTTAGATTTTTTTACTCCAGTGTCACCTTAGGGGCTCTGTATATTTGTACTGAAAACAAGACAAAATTACTAAGTATGAAAGTAATTTTTTTTGCAGCCAAAGTGGGTTTGCTCGTTTTATCTGGTCTCCCAGCCTGGTTTAAGCTGGTTAAGCTGACATAGCAGGCTGGTTTTTAGAGATGTTTTGGCCACTTTTTAGCTGGTCAAGCTGGTCTTGTTTAAGATGGAAGTAGCTGGTTTAAGCTGTCTGACCAAGTTGCACTGTAAAAAATACTTTGCTGCCTTAAAGCAACACTAAAGACTTATTGCTCTTTGCTCCCCCTACAGGTTAGACGCGTAATTGTTCATTAGCACTGTCGTAAATACTGCAGCATAGCTGGCTCTGATTGGATTGTAGGTCTGCCGTAAAGCAAGTTTTTGTAGTTTTCACTCGAACTACAGGACCACTACCCGACGGTTGGAAACTTCTTTAGTGCGGTTTTGGCCGATAGAGGGCTGCAAAGTGAATGTGAAAGTGCCATTCACCCTGTTTAGAGTGGATGAACCACTGAAACTTTTTTGGAAACGTTATTTTAAGGTAAAAAAAACTCTTTGGTGTTGCTTTAAATTTTTTTGTTAAATCAACTCGGATTTACAAGTCGTTTCAACTTACTTTTATTTATCTTGACTAGAGATGAGTTGTTATTACTACAGGTGAGTTGTTATAACTTATAAAATTAAGTTGACTTTTCTCAAGCATATTGTATAAGTTGTGACAACTCAACTCTGTTGACATGACTTGTAAATCTGAGTTGATTTAACAAAAAAATTTAAGGCAGCAAAGTATTTTTACAGTGCGGCCAAGCTTGGTCAAGCTGGTCGTGCAGCTGGTTTTAGTTGGTTGGTTAGCTGGTATTCCAGCCTGACCAGCCAAGACCAGCTATGTGTCCAAAACCCCTCTAACCAGCATGCTACACCATCTTTTCAGTAGGGCTGGCAGATATTTTAAATGTTTTAAACATAAACTTACTTCATTCTGAAATACACCCATACAGCAAAAAATATATATATTTTTAATATATTTCAAAATATACAAAAAATGGCCAAAAAATATATTTGCTGAAATTATTAAAAATACATTTAGCCCTACATATATTTTAATCCAATGAAATGTATTCACATTGCAATGGAAGAAAAACTTCCATGTTACGAGTTTTAAAAAGGTTAAAATTAAATATATTTTTAACTTAAAAAATACACTTAAAAAAAAATTACTTATTTACCATATATTTCAAATATATTTAGGCAAAGAATAAATTTTTGCCATATGGCATATAAAATTAGAAATGTATTTGCTTGCCCTTAAATTTTTTTTTATATATGTTGATATATGAATGTTAAAACTAAATATATTTCCAAATTTAAAAATATATTCAATTGAGCATTACTTTCACAAAATGTATATAGCATACATTTAAAATATATTTTTGGCAAAAGATTTCAATTTTTTTTGCTGTAGGCAATAAATCTTTTTTTGCAGTGAATATTGTCAAAATACTATTATAATATTTATAATGCTGTTACAGTGTCCCTAAAATTGTATTTGGACACTTTATCCAACATTAGTAAAACCTCTCTATGCTAAAGTGATTCACTACACCTGTGGTTACTACAATGTGAACTGTGGGACTTTGTACATCTGCTAACAATCGCCTTAGTACCAGTTGGTTTAAACTAAATAGAGAAATGGCTGTTTTGCTGTCTAAAGCAATGACATTTAAACATTTAAGAGTGGCCAAGTGTCCAAATACAGACTTTTAAGAATGTGTTACAAACAAGATGACACAACACAAAAACAAGAATATCACCACCATGAAATGACAAACATTTTTAGGTTTTGTGTAACCATTACATATTGATGCATACACAATAATGATCGTACACATAGAAGACATTTCACAGGCTTGGTTAGGGTTACAGAGGCGAGAGTATGAGATCGTCTGACCTGAGGATCATTGTACTGTACTTACCTGGGAGCAAGACTTGAGGTTGAGGAAGAGGAGGGAGGAAGCAGGAAGGGCAGGAAAAGCCACAATACAGCAAACATGAAGAGGAGAGGGGAAAAAAGTACACAAAGAAAACTTTAGGACTCATTAAAATGAACTTCAAAACATAACAGAACACATCTGGAAAGAGTCGAGTACAACAAGGAGCCATTCATAATGGATCCTGAGGTCAACAATGCAGGATGCATCTCAGATCATCACCATCAGTGAAGACCACTGAGTTCAGCTCTGCAGCGGCCTGTGAAAGTGCTAACATGCAGCAACCCAACCAGCCGTGCCACGGTGAGGGCAGACGTGACAAGAGCGTTCAGGCATAAGGGACGCTTGTGGACACACAGCAGACTCTGTGGAGTAGTAAAGCCCTACCTAAATAACCCAGCTCATTCACAGAGCCCAGCCGGGCCTGTAGCGCTGCAGAACATGTCATGCAGGCTGGTAAGGGGGAAGTTTTGCAGGCTAAGGTGGGATGGGGATGGAGAGAACCATTCAACAGGAGGAGGAACAAAGCAGCGAGGAGAAGGAGGGAGCAAGGTGAAGTTTTCAGAAGAGGACAGGGTTGTTATGAAGCGATGAGTGAGGTGAACGCAGGTCAGTATGAGTGTTTTAGGGTTAGTAAGGGTCTTAGCATCACAAAGAGAAGCAGGATTGAATTGTGCAGTGCAACTGTAAAGTTAAGTGTGATAATGACAGTTCACCATTATATAAGAACAAGTGCCACCGTTTATTTTCTCTTCTTTGGAACACAAAACAAGACGATTGTTGATGTTGTATTTAGCATAAAGCGAAAGTATACAATAACCATGAGTTCTCAAAAGCATCATACAAGTATCATAAAAGTAGTCTGTAACAAATTCTCCCAATTTGGCAGCCATATTTGCAATTTCTCCAGGCGGCTGTTTTA